>NC_091111.1:17227500-17452500 GCF_024713975.1 Paralichthys olivaceus
GTGTGTGAGTGTGTGTATCCCTCTTTTTTTCTGAGACCTGCAGGTTAATCTTCCCTCAGGCTACACTGCCAAAGCGGCGCACTCTGCTGGCTGGGACAAGAACAGCAAAGAAGGGAGGCACTTCTCATGCATGAAAAAAACAATAAAAACTTAAAAATAAGATGTTTTGACATTAAACACACGATTATTCATGTGTCCTATTAATGCATTGAATATTTGTCCAGAGAGAGATTAAGGTTCTACTGTCTGCGATTAAACTGTGTGCAGTTGCAGAAAGAAGTGATCTCAAGATGGTTTGAGCTTCGTATGTGGTAAAGATGTATCAGCAGCACCACATGTTGACTGGTCTAACGGGCAACACATGTCCGTTTTTAACACACACTGAGCAGCTGTGAGCCTCTACAACCTGAACCAGAGTGAGAGGAAGTTGGACATCACCAAAGATTGAACGAGACCTGAAACAAAAGTTGGTGAAGGGGAGGAAGGAGCCTGCAGAGCTGGGACCAGGTAGTTTCGAGTAAATAAATGGCCGACTTGTCTGTGAAACAGTTTAACAAGTTTGATCAGAGATTGTTTTAGTGTGTGTGAGCTCATTGTCAGACAGAACCCTTTACACCAACACTCCATCATTTGAAGGGTTTGCAGCCACAACGAGGGGAGTCACTGCCTCAGAACATGATTTATTATCAATCAAGTAAGCAATGTCTTTGTCTTTATAGCTCATAGTCACAAATCACAAATTGCCTCACAGGGTATAACAATCTGTACAAGGTGTAAAATCCTCTGTCCTTAACCCTGGACTACACAGAGTGAGGAAAAACAATACTAACACTATTTGAACGTGGGAGGAAACACAGAGAGGTGAGGGATCTCTCTCACCCATTTATTAAATCAACTCGAGTTTCTCTAGAGCACGTTTTAAAGACTCAATATGCTTCAAAGTTTAAAACAGTGTCAAGTAACTAAAACAGAACCGATCTGACATCCCAATAAATCTGAAAAACAGTGTCAACCAAGCTTTAATGTACCTGCAGTAGTTTTGTATTAGATGGCAAGAGTTTTGGTTTGGGGTTCCTAATAAACTGAATATTCCGCAGTGAAGCTGCTCCCATTGTTAAATCTCTTGTGTGTTGAAGCAACAGCCAGTGTTTCCTTTAGAGCCTCTTCCACCCAAACTCTGGCATGAGTTGAAATTGAGTGAGAATAAAGTCAAAGGGTTAAAGAGACACTTGACTCTAAACTCAACATTCAGCCTCCATTAGAGCCTGGAGTCAAACACTCAAATTAAATAATCAAATGTACTATTGTTCTTTTTTTTGTCTCAACACTGGCGTTTATTTAAATGAATTTGAAATCCCACACACACACCGAACAAGATGAATCATCTGGAAACCAGACACAGAGAGTTAATTTGTTAATTTAAGAATCATGAGTCATTCTTTTTTTTAAATTATTATTGCCTGTTGCATCTCATGTAAAACTGCAAAGATCTGAAAAGCAACACAAACACGGAGGAAGAGGAGGAGGAGGAAGGAGCGATGATGAAAAATCTGAAAGTACATTTTCTTTCCTTCCATCTGTGCGTCTCACACACACACACACACACACACACACACACACACACACACACACACACACACACACACACACACACACACACACACACAGGATGGGAAATCGTCAGAAGACTTTTAGCTTTCGTGTGATCTTTGGGAGCATTTGAGAAACTCCTGAAAAGAGAAGTTAATGAACATCGATCGACGCGCACAGACACACAAACACACACACCAGGCTGCACTGATCCAACAGCTGCTGAAGTTAAGTTTCAGGGATCAATTTTATAGCTTCGGTTTCTGGCGATGGCTGCAATCTCCTATTATATATATAGTTAATTATTCACCGTATATAGACGAACATTAAGTGAAGGCTTGAATGGACAAGAAACCCCTCAGTGATCACTCTGTGGCTTATAGATTTTATATTTCTGGTCTATATTTTTATACACAAACACGAAATATAGTTATTGTTTTTTTTTTTTAATGCAATTCTTTGTTAGAGTTCGTAAAAGAAAATTGTGCATTTTTCAAATTTGAAGAGGCCATGATCTCTCGCTGGCGTGTTGTTTAGATCCATTATGAACTGTGCATGTTCCGGCCCATGGATTATATCAGTCCAATATGTTGCTTGAGTGACTGTCCGTTGGCAGCAGATTGGCCTTTTCTTTGCTGTTTTCGCAGCAGCTGACACGTGTCTGCCCCGGATTCACATTAGACCCACGGTTAAACACAGACACTGGCAACAACCAACCGGCACCGTTGCCCGGTGGGTGCCCGGTGTCTGAGAGGTGAAGGCTGGAGCACCCACATCTAGAGAGAGGGTGGAGTAGTGTCTCTCCCCACACCCCGGGGGGGGCAATAACAATCACATCCATGAGAATTAAAGCAAACATCTGAATCTGGAGGAGAAGTGGGTTTTTTTACTAATTGACCCGAAATTGTGCGTAATTCTGGATTAGGCGACATTTTCTCCCTGACTGTTCATTTCACAGCGACCACCTGTTTCCTGCCCTCTCGTCTCTCCTCACCTCACGCACTACATGGGGAGAAATTAATTTGCTGCGGATCTTGGAGGCTTAAACAAGGCAGCGACGCCCTCATCCCACCCCCCACCCCCTCCTCCGCAAACCGACAAGTAAATCCCCACAATTAGCAGATCCATATTAGCATATTAACCTGTGCTTCCTGCCGAGGCGCATCCTTTATGTAGGTCAGACACCATTTTTTTGTTCTTAATTGCTTTTTTTTTTTTTTTTTTTTTTGTGTTGCTGCTCTGATGGAGGACAAACATCTTCATGGGCGGTTTGTTTTAGTTGCGCCTTCATTATGCCAGTCGTTATTTTTGGCTGGAAAAAGGTGCATGGGCCTACACACACACACACACACTAACAGAGACAGACAGACACACACACACACTGTGGCTAGAGGACCAAGCTAACGGACGCTCATGGCCATATGAGGTCAGTGTCTGACCGGAGCAGACTCACAAACAAGACCAACACATGCGCACACACACACACCAGCAGACACTATTGTGGATTTTTATTCGTGTTTTTCTTTTTCTTTAACTGCCAAGACTGCATATGATTTATCCCTGACTTATACTATTACGACGTGCACATATAATCTATAGCTAACCCTGTTTTTTGCAAAGTTTGCAAAACGTGCACAGGAAACAAACAGCAGCCTGTCTGTTGCCTCATAGGCCCATTAAAACCCAGCATGGGTCCCTGCAGCCACTAAACGCATCATCACTTGCTCTGAGTGTCTGACACAATGTACTCATAGCATCTTTAAAGCCTATAAGGGGATTATACTGCTAACACTGGTAGCAATAGGCTAAATGTCTGCAGGCTATGTAGTGATCCAATATAAATAAGTTGTGGCCCACTTAATAAACCATTTAGACCAATCAGGTTTGATAGTAAATACAAGGGGGAGTAAATAGAAGGGGGTGGAGGTCCCATCCCTTCTGGTAACACATTATTTTTGTATAGTGACACTGATGTTTTTTGGACACAATACTGGTATATTTATTAAAGAGCATTTACATCTAAACATTGGTCTGCAGTAAAATCTCTCCATTTAGTGTTTTTGCACCAACGAAATTAACCCAAAAGTGATGATCAGGCCATTTTTTACCTCTAAAAATCATCACTTTCTAGGACTAAATGTTGTTTGGACACTATTTGGTCAACAGATTAGTTGAGAAGTATTGCTAAATATAACTTTAGGGGGAATTTAAGTCCTAAATGCTCCCTGTTGTGTTTATTTAGACATTTACTGCAGGATTTTTCTTTCATGTTCTCATCTTCTGAGTCATATAAGTCTATGTTCTCAAATCCTCATCCTCCCTTCCTCCATATAGATCACAACATGGGCCCCCGTGCTCTCTGCAGGAGCAGCGGTCCATCCAGGCACCTCGAGGCTGATCTAAATTCTCGCCTCTGGGCTGAGCTGTGCGGGGTTTCGGGCCTTTCCCTGCCTCGTCAGGCGGCAGATGGACTGGCTCCTGTCCGGAGATCAGTGCGCATCTGGTGCGGCGCTCCCAGCCCTCTCGGTAAAAAAAAAAAAAAAAACTGGGGCCACTCGTCGGCATTAAGCCCCATTATGACAGTCTACCGTGCAACTGGTGCCTCGGGTTAGCAGCGATCTGCAACACAGATCCATTTATGTCTCAGGCAACATGTATTCACCTGCAAATCCCATTTTACGCATGCGCTTTGGACACTGCTGATTGGAGCGTGTAGACTTTAACGGGTTTCCACCGCTTCTGGTTGCAGGAAACTCATCTCGCATGACTTTAAAGGGCTTTAAAAATAAATTAGGAAGCCAGCTCTCACATCTTCATGCTCGACCTCCAGGTGAGAGTGTGGCTATAAGCTCTCCAACCCTCAGAACTATATTCCCAGGTAGAGTTCAGTCGTTTGATCTGGATGATGATGTGAGAGGAAACAAGTTAAGCTGCTCCTGCACTGAAGGCCCGTGTGTCAGCACGATTCCCTGCACACAGGTTGATCAAGCTCACCCCCACAACACCTGACCTGCACCCCCACCCTCCTGATGGGATCCACGTTAAAGTGTTTTAATGTTGTCTGTGAAACATTAAGACAAAAATGAGCTAAATCCTAATGCATGTAGATATTTTGAATATTTTTTTTATTGACACCAGATCTCTCTCTTGCTCTCCTCCTCTCTCTCCATCCCTCCCCCCCTTCCTTCCTCACCCTCTTTATCTCTCTCTTTCTTTCTTTTTCCAATACCTGGCGTGCGACAACCGGCCTTCAATGGTTTCGTCGTGCAGAGGTTGCACGTCGAGCCTCGGGGCAAAATAAGAAAAAAACAATGGGTAGCAGTTAATTAAAATACAAAGAGGCCTTGAGAACTTTTTAAAGGAGACTGTTCGGCACCGCCTGGACCGTTTGTGCTGCTTATAAGGACTTTTATTCTCCCCAGATATGACTGGAAAACTAAAATAGTGTTGATCAAGTAGAAAGGGAAGATTTATGCTTGTTTTTTTTTCAGTTGTGTGACATATGATGTGTGGAAAGTGTATAAATCCAGTTAGAGAGGCAACATGAAGAAAAATCAATAAAACAAGGAGTTAAACAGCAAAACGTTACACACACACACACACACACATATATATATATATATATATATATATATATATTAAAACATACATTATTATTATCAATATTATTATTGTTATTATGATTATTGTTGTTGTAACCGATGAGTAGCCTGCACACAGAGAAAGAGAGAGAGAGAGAGACAGACAGAGAGACAGAGACGCATGCAGGAACAGATGGGAGGGGAAATAGTGTCTTAATTAAAGTGCAGAGTCAATCCCAGCGTCCCGGCGTCAGCACGGTCACAGTCTGCACTTTAATAATATCATGGAGTCGCTTTGGTTTTACAGTTACAGCTGAGCAGGAGGAAAAAAAACATCCCAAACAAGAGTGATTAGGGCTCATCTCTGTTTGAGCTGCAGTCTCTCTCCCCTCTCCCTCTCTCCCTCTCTCTGTTGGCTGGTTTGTTTTGAATGGCAGGAAATCTGACAGAACAACTCTCCTCTCCTCCTCCAGCTTCCTCTCCTCCCCTCTTTCTTTCTCTTTTCAGGCTGTGACCACCAGCTTCTCTTTTTTATTAGTATTACTATTTCTGTTGCTTCTTTGTTGGCCTAAGGGCAAGGCAGCATTTATATATATACATACATATGTATGTGTATATATATGTATGTATATATATCTTATCAAATAAAGGCCTTGTATATTTTACTCAAGCAGCACCTGTTACTGTTTGAACACTTGGTTATTAATAAACGTGTTAAATACCAGGACAGAGACTGAACCTGACCGTGTGATGGAGGACATTTCTCCTGCTTGTATTGTTTATTTTCAGGCTACAAACAAACAATCAAACAAACAAAAAAACCTCCTCTTCCATCTTCCTGCCAGGACCACCCCGAGGGCGCGTGCATGCTCAGGTGAGTTACAGCACGAGGAGAAAGGCAGAAAGAGAGAGAGAGAGACAGGGATGAAGAGAGAAAGGGGGGGGGGGGGGGGGGTTGTCAAAAGGATGACCGACTGACCGAAAAATAAAAAGTCTCAGCTCCATAATAAGCCAATGATAATAATTATAATAATAACAGCCTGATCAAATCAATGATAGGCCTAAAATAATAATAATAGTAATAATAATAGCAACAAATAATACAGCATCAATTCTTCCATGCACACACATACACACGATGCTGATTCAAAAATAGAAAAGCTCTCGTGCTTCTGTGGTTTTTTCTTCCACAAAGACAACACTCATAATAAACCCCCTCCTCCCTGCAACCCCCTCCCCCATCAAAAGAAAGAGAAATATGAAATAACATTCATCAAACGCTGTTTTCCATGCACCACATGAAAACAACAAGAAAACGAACAAAAATGAAAATACACGAGCAAAATTGTCCATTAAATTCTGCACATTTGTGCATTTAAAAAAATCCAAAGCCATGATAGTTAGAATTATAGAGAAAAATATTCTAAATAAAAAGGTTTTAATTCTAGAGGGTCGAATTCCATCGACCCCGTTTTGACTGCATCGAATGAATGTGTGGTGAAAATGAACAAAATATGCGTTTACCAGAAAAAAACTGCGATTTAAAAAACAGCCCCTGCTAAAAATAAAAAAATAAAAACAATCAAAATGAAAAATTCATCTGCATCGAAATCACCTCGTTTCCGCGTGAAAATCCTCGTCGCGGCTGAACGAAACGATCACAAGCGTCTTCATATGGAAACAAAGGAAAAATCAATGTGTTATTCCGTTGATAATAATCGAAATTAGCTGCAGAGAATCACAAAGCAAACTCGCGTTTCCGTTGAAAATCCGTTTATTTCGAGTCAAAGAAAACCAACTGAGCCGGCGTGGATAAAGGGAACAAAACTCATAATAATAAGAGATATAAGACGCGAGCAGAGAAGGAGAATGTGGCCAAAATACAAACGGGTCGAAAAAGTCCAGAAAAAGCGCAGAAAATGTTGAAAGAAGCACTTGGTTCCTTATTAAGGCGAAGATACAATATTTATTCCTTGTCTCCTGGGATGCTCCGCTCCGTCTATTGTCCTCCCATTCCTCAGTGCTGATGCTTAATTTTCAAAACTTCTATATTACCAAGGGACCTACGACATCAGCCGAGAAATACCCTGCAAGTACAAAATCCGTGCGCCAGCCCCGTCCGTGCAGAGGGGAGACGCTCGCGTTCCGCCAGCTTTCTGCCGTCGTACCCACACCGAGCGAGGGGGGACTTTTCCATTTCTCTCGCCCTTTTTTACTGGGATTTTAACGCATTTTCATTATTATTGCTGCTGTTATTCGATCGAGCGCACGAGAGGAGAGAGGGGAAAAAAACACTTTTGGAGAAAGCACAATGTCAGCGACCTTCCCCGGACTTGTCCACGACGCAGAGGTAGGCTCATTTATTTATCCTTTAATTCACGGGATTATTTTATGTGCAGGAGAAATATTATTTACTTTTTGGGGTATTTGGACACTTGCGCCTTTTATAAAGGCTCTGCTCGCATTGATTTTAATAATATTAATAATAATACAGATGATGATAATAATGTGCATGGAGGGAGACATGAAAATGGGATTTTCCTCTTTTTTTTTTATTATGGGTAACAGTGTGATTAGACCACGTCAGGGCGGAACACTCCGCTGCGTCTTACCTCCACATCCAGTGTGTGCGCACAGAGCTGGGACAGAGACTCCTCCAGCAGCTCGGTAATAATAATAATACAGAACAGCCTTTTTTTAAAGACGAGCAGAGTGACAGACGCGCCAAAGGGAGGGAGGAGGATAAAAAATACCGATGGCTCCTGTTGCCGTGCGCTCGTTCCCCTCCCGGGCGCGTGGAAGTGACATCTCCTTCAGGTGGTTTAAAGTGGGAGAAAAGCGCTTTGAGTGTGTGAGCTGTGTTTTCTCAGTGTGTTTGGGAGGCAGACACCGGCTCCTGCTAAATGACACCGTGCGCACATCTCACCGGCTCCTTTATTATCCTGCAGATACGTCACGACGGATCAAACAGCTACCGGCTCATGCAGCTCGGGTGCCTGGAGTCCGTGGCCAACTCCTCGGTCGCCTACTCCTCCTCCTCCCCGCTCACCTACCCGGCGCCGGCGGGGACGGAGTTCGCCTCGCCCTACTTCTCCGCCAACCACCAGTACACGCCCCTGCACCACCAGTCCTTCCACTACGAGTTCCAGCACTCGCACCCGGCCGTGGCCCCGGAGGCCTACGGGCTGAACTCGCTGCACTCGGGCCAGTACTACCAGCAGCTCCACCACGGGGAGCCCGCGGACTTCATCAACTTGCACAGCGCGCGCTCGGCCCTCAAGTCCTCGTGCCTGGACGAGCAGCAGCGGCGCGAGCTGGGCTGCCTCGACGCCTACCGCCGCCATGACCTATCGCTGATGACGTCACACGGCTCCCAGGCCTACGGCATGCACCACCCGGACCAGAGGCTTCTGCCTGCCGCCGGCCTGGGGCTGCCTCCGGCCGCGGGAGACGACCTGCAGGTACCGGCGGCCTCCTCCTTCTCCTCCTCCTCCCCCCCTCCATCTATCCATCCTCCATCCCTCTCTCACCTCCTCTCCTCGCCTGCACTGGGCCACTTCCTCCCTGCTCCTGGTCTATTAAACACCCACATAAAGTATGACAGCCACCGGGCCCAGTGTAGCCCCCTGCCCCACTTGGCTCCAACTGAACCCCCCTCTCCCCTTCTTTCAGTACAGCAGCTATTCCAAAACACTGAGGAGAAACCCGGCACCAGATGTCTGCGTGTCTGTTACATCTCCAGCACACGACCCTCCCTCATACTTGGGAGTAAAATAATATTGGCTTTATTCTTTTTATTTGGGAGGATTTCTTTCAGCAGCCAGAGCAGCCGTGTCTGTGGAGCAGGCTGAGTAAATGTCAGCTGTGAAAGGCAGCTCTGCTTCTAAAGGTTAATTGACTGGCAGTCCATACAATCCCATTGTGAAACCCGCCCTTTATTTCTCCATCAACACACGTGACCCACATTTTACATAATTCCATTCGATGTAAAGAAATGGTCCGAGATGAAAACGGATTCGCACGGTGCTCCAGTGTGTGTGTGTGTGTGTGTGTGTGTGTGTGTGTGTGTGTCTGAGTGTGTGTGAGAGTGTGTGTGTGTGCTGAGGCAAAGAAAAGCCGCTGGTTGCTCTATTCTCCGGTAAAGGGCGGATTAACGGATCGGGGTTCAGGGCACAATGCCCGGCTCGGGCGCCATAAAGCACCGTAGTTTATCCAATTACCGACTTAACGTCAATCAACTTTGTTACTTATGCAGCGACATCTGAGCTGGTTAAACCTCGTCTCTGGTTAAAACACAGTTCAACACCGCCACGTTAACTGCATTTACCAACTCAAGACAGTTTTTTATTTCATTACACTGCATTTCAAAGGATTTTCAAAAAGTAAACTTTGTCTAATTTTGACATTTGGTTTTAAAAATGATGACGAATCCAATTTATAATCAGGCGTTTTAAAATTATTCTATAGTGATAATTAGTTTTATTGTGATTAATTTATTTGACTTAATTTAAAGGGTGTGGCAATAAGGATGATGATATATATTAAAATAAAAAATATAGATATTAAATGTATACTCATTAAATATATGGCGTACTTATTATGAATTATACTACGTACCTTTTTTTATTATTGTTATTGATCTGTATGGCCACACGTAAAATATTCTATATTATGTTATTTGACACTGAATAATTTGGTTAATTGAATTCAGTGATAACAACAATGCACAAATATTCTACCTATGTAAAATTAAAAGCTTTCATAGGTTTGTTTGGTACAATTGTACTTCATATAATTCAATTGTACTTCATTTAATTCAATTGTACTTCATTAAATTCATTTTAACTTCATTTAATTCAATTAAACTTCATTTAATTCAATTTAACTTCATTGAATTCAATTTAAAATCATATAATTCAATTATACTTAAGGTTATTCAATTTGACTTCATTTAATTCAATTTAACATATTATTCAATTATACTTCATGTTATTCAATTTAACTTAATCTCATTCAAGTTTACTTTATAATATTCAATGTTGCTTCACATTATTAAATTTTTCAGTATTTATTTTATATTGTTTGTATATATGAGATTATTTTTTCTTTGATTCTCCTTCATTTAAATGTATTCTCTGTGAGTTCCTGTGAGTTTCTTTGAGTGTCTAGTTTATCTAACTCTAGTTTGCTGTAGTGTATTCCACCCCTCCGGGCTGTGGGCCGGTGCTTGTTGTGTCACACAGGTCTTGTGTATGTTTCTAAGCTGTCGGCAGCTCTGACCCTTTTCATTGAGGGAAGAAGAAAGAAACGGCTCGTGAACCTGAGCTCGCACGAGGCGGACGCATGAGCGGAACAGATGCGGCCACATGGTCTCGTGGAGCCTCGGTCGCATCTTTGAGCGCGTTAAAGAGATTTTCATGCGGAACAAAAGCAGCTGCCACACCTTTCCCCCGTCACTAAGCTAATTCATGCAGGACCTCTGCGTTTTGTATATTGATTTTATAATCACTTTAGCTCCGCAGCAGAAAGAAAAGGAACAGAGCAGGAGCTGGTTAAGAAAGAGCTACAACACGCTCCTTTTTTACTCTTAGTTTTAATCTGGGGCTTCTGCACGGTGCAGGCCTCCAGGCTCGCACGAGGGATTAAGTGTTTTCTGAATAAAAAGCGTGTTCTCCTTTCTAGATGACATCGTTGATAGCACGAGAGGCTGATGTGGACCAAAATGGCGGCTGTAACAGGTTCCCATATATACAGATATATATTCTGCACCCCTACATGTTGCAGTGTGCTTGTTGTGCTGAGCAGATACCCCAACAGGTTGGTGGAGTCCTGGACGCTGGTGCTCATTTCTGAGTCTGGCTGCTGCCGGGTCGTGCTGTCCTCGCCTTATCGCCCCGAGCCTTTCAAATTAAGCTCGTTTCTGGCTGAGCCGTGAGCTGCATCCTTGATTCTGCTGCGCCCTCAGCTCCACTCAGACTCTGCTAAGTGATGAACACTTTCTAACAAAAAGGCTTCCACCACTAGGAAACTGTGCGGATGGCGGTGTGCCACAGGGCAGCCAGGGACGCACCGGTTTCTATATTGATATTTGGGTGTCATGGATGCGCGTCTTTACGCTTTTAGTGCGTAATTTCCAGGAGTTGATTCTCTTGTGCAGAGACCCCAACCCTTACCCCTCCATATCATAATCATCATCATTGTCTATTCGTCTCACTTGAATGTTTCTGACGCGTAAAGAGACCTGATATGAATACTCCATCTCTGCAGGTTTGTTTACACTCCCACCACCAAACTGACACAGTGCTGCACTGAAACCTGAAGGATCCATGTGGCAATGGTTTCCAACCTATTAGGGGTCAAGACCCTCCACAAGATAAATCTAAGTGGTCATGCAATGATTGGTGGGAGAAGTTGTACAACAAAAGCATATAGAGATTTATCCCCTATGGTTTCTAAAGTAAAACACTAATATTATTCTAAATAGGTAATACATTTGGATATAGCTATATGCATTCAATCATATTTTATCTGTAAATCCCATATTTACAAATTACAAGCAAGGAGCAACATCCTCTGTCCTAAACCTTACAAAAAATGTCAAAGAAAAATTTGAACAGGGGAAAAAATAGATGACACATTTGGCCTTGAGGCCTAATGGAAAATGTAGACAGGTCTCTATGTTTCAGATCAATAACTTGTGTTTACCCCTAAATGTCATTATGAATGCACAGTTTACTTTAACCTCTTCAGTGTGGGTTTGAGTGTCATTATAGCTGAGACTTGTACCACGGTGGGTTTAACTGCAGGTGCACCAACACCTCCACTCACTGATCACAAACAGTGACAGCTCCCACATAAAGACGAAGGGGGGGGGGAGAAAAAACGCGATTATTATCTGCTGCATGTGAAAACCTGACAGCTGCGTAAACTGTGCGTCTCCAGCGGTGCAAAAACATCTGGGTGAAGCGGTTTCACCTCCCGGCTCGTGCTAATGAGTGCGTGTCTCCGCAGGGCTCCGTGGAGGCGCAGTGTGGGCTCGTGCTGAACGGCCAAGGGGGCGTCATCCGGAGAGGTAAGGCCCCGTTACTGCTATTATTTTTTATTCTTACCGGAGGCTCGACACGACGAGACAGCGGCGGCAGACAGACAAACAGGCGGGAGCATCCCTCTCTTGTCTCCTGTCAACCGCTTCCCCGCCTGTTTAAACACTAACACACTGTGGTACACGCGCACAGACGCACTGACTGTCACTCAACACACACCAGCTTGTTTTCATCAGTCACTCGAAGTGGCTTTGAATCTTATCGAGAAAATTAAACCTATAATTTGACATGTATGAAATATAAACGCACTATATACAGAGAAATGTGTATTTGACTTATACACACACACACACACACCACATTGTCACACACTATTGTTAAAGCGTTGCCTCCAGGTTTGTGTGTTGTAATGCAGACTGACTGACAGCTTCCCTTTGTTTCCATAAAACAAACTACTTTAATGTAATATTAATCAGATCATACAATTATTATTAAGATAAGATCAAACTTAGCCGGAGAAATTCAGTTGTTACTAAACTCAAACATTGTTGAAGATCTTGTTTTTATTCTGTAATTGATTCAAATAGGAAAAACACGGGAACTATTACGTATTAATATTTTGCCTAATGAGACTATTTATGCTATAATCTTATACTTCTATAGTAACCAAACAAATGTCATATATAATGATGAAAAAGGAGAGTTATAGTCTATCTTATCTTTATTCTGTAATGAAATTAAATAGGAAAAAACAGCCATTATTAATGTATAGCCCAATTAGCCTATTTATATGATCTTATATTTTTAGTAACCTATAGAGAAAAAAAAAGAAAAACAAATACCAGACTGATAAGTAATTTATAATTGTGGAAAAAAAGACTATGCCATAATTAAATTATAGGTCTATAAGGTTTATTGTCAAAATAAATGTAATTCTATAAATAAAATATAAATAAACATTAACACGGTGGCCTATGGTTAATATAGATGAGGACTGCCTGAAACCAAAACTGCAATTTTAATCCAGCTGTCCTCTGAATTTATCAGGTATTTGATTCCTCCTGCAAAATGCATTTCATTTTTCCTTGTTTCATGTGAGGCCTTGTGTTTTTATCTGTGGTCTGTGGTGCAAGTGACATCACGGGGCTGATGATCAGGGCCTGTGTTGTTGTGCCGGTGGACGTGTGGCAGCAGTGTGAGGTGTGAGCATGAAGCTGTGGACGTGTGACTCTCTGCAACCTGCGCATTACGCACCTGCCAATTTCCCCTCGCGTGGCTGTGGATGTGTGGATTCCTGCTCCATCAAAGCCAGCGCCTGTTCCTCTGTCTCTGTTCAGCCGACGCTCTGTGTGTGCAGCTCTCCACGCAGAGAGCAGGGGCTGAGTCTCGGGTTTAATTTTTCATCAGCTCTGCCTAGGTGTTGGGGCTTTTCTCTCGGATTGACGCGGGAATCCCTGCGCTATCACTTTCGGTTAATGGTGCGCCATATTTGGCCCTGAGCTCAGCCGCTGCAACCATCACAACCAATAATCTTTGCTTTACCTCCCGCTCCCGTATCGATAGCTTCTCTCGCCTCGGGCGCACGCTTTGATATGTTAATGCGGAGCGGGGCCCCGGATTCAGCCGAGATCATATTAATGTTGTTCTTTCTGACTGCGGCTTTGGCGGCATGAATATTCACATAACCTTTTTCAAAAGAAAATCACTCCGCTACTTAGGAGGAGTCGTCTGTGTTTTTAATCACCCCCCCATCTCTCTCTCTCTCTCCCTCCATCCACTGCAGCAGCACATCCAGCTGATCTGTGGGATGCGCGCCCCCGCCACTACACAGCGTGCACGCGCCTCCCTCTTTTCTGCCAAGACACTTCCTCCTCCTCCTCCTCTTCTTCTTCTTCTTCTTCATCTTCTTTTCGCAGCTGTAAACAATGTTGTTAAAAATTGGAGGAAAATGACATTTGGCCCGCGTCTCCTTTTTCTTTAATTTTCGCGGGAAACTCGCGTAAAAAAAAGGCGCTTGATTCCGCGTGTGATCCCGCCCGCCGCTCGCGCCGCAGCCCGAGGCTACTCTCCGCTGCTTAAATACCGTTATCGCCTCTGGGCCCGCGCGCTCCACCGACTGCACTACCGGCAATAGCTCTTTTCGATCGCCCTTGGCAACGTGAAATACAAACTACTTTGAATCAAAACATTTTTAGGCGAATTAATATGATGTGAACCCGCGGCTTTCACAGGCGCGCGCCCCTGTCAGAGCGCGTGAGGCTGACAGACAGGCCGGGCCCCGGTTTGTGTCACACGCAGACAGAGACGGACTTCACGCACACGCACACGCACACACTATGCAAAAACAGAGAGAAACACCCTGTTCTTCATTTAGCGGTGATCGTTCTACTCTGCGTCCGTTTCTATGAACACGTGGAGGAAATCTGAAGTGGAGGCTACAGTTCCTTTAATTATAATGTGAGTGATATTGTAGTATGACTATTACTCAGGCTTTATACATTTCACATTGTTTCCATGACAATTAGTCCAGAAAGGATGGATTAACTTTATCACTAACCCTAACCTCAACCTAAAACTGTCACACTGAGTCTTCACCCTGAGGAAAAAGTGAGGATCGGCCAAAATGGCCTCACTAGGGTCTATCCTTAAAACAGTACAGGAACACACACACATACATGGGCTTTAAGGATAGTATCAGCAGATTCTCTCCCCTTGAAACTGTCCAGTTTTGACAGCCACGACTACAACTCCCATACTGCCTTGCACAAAGTGTTGCCCTCTGGCCTACCAGCAGCCTTTTGTTTTTTCCGCACGGTTATGATGTCACAGGTGCTGGCCGCTGTCCACGGTGCTGAACCCTGGACGTTTTAGACACTTCCTGCTTCCACAAAAATCTATCTACCAGATTATTCTGATTTCAACACCAGATTATCAGCCGGGATACGATACAGATTACACGAGGACACACATGAGGTTTAGCTGTTGGCCAAATTGTCCACAATGCCCCGGGAAGATAAACCAATCCTCGCCTGCAGCGGTGTTCCACTCGGCCTAAATGGCGTCCTTTTCTTCATTCCACCGTATCAGCGCGGCCTAACAACAAAGCGACACACCCTGCTGTTAGATTTGATAATGAGGCAGATGAATAATAGAATATAGCCTACAGTACATCAGACAGAGAACCTTGCGTTTCAGCTGCTTGAGACGTTGGTTCAAGTGAAAGTTTAATAATAATAGGCCTACTCAGAGCAGTCGATATATTCCACGAGGATCCAGCGAGACTGATTCAGATGCAATTAATAATGTGAAAGAGCCTTCACTATCACAGCCACGATCATTTATTCACACATCCAGGAGCCTCAAGTACACAATGAACTCAACGTGGTGGTGGTTGGAAGGTGATTAGAGGGAGGTTTTGTTTTTGCCTCCTGGGATTCGAACAGACAGTTCGTACATACAGACAAATGTTGAGCTGAAACAGAATTACCAATATATGTACATAGTAAAAAAAGAGAAGTAATATTTAAGTAGTGAAAAGGAGGCTGATGAAGTGCTGAGAGGGGAAACATCGATCATGCCAGTGAGGATTAAGGATCGGCTGCTTGGTCATATGTATTTTTATGGGCTGGGTGCAGCACTACACAATAATAACTGTCTTGACTTGAAATTAAAATAATATTTAAACATATATTTTGTTTACAGCTCTACACTGAGGTGAGGATGGATTTTTAAAAAATGATTTTAAAAAAAGCTGTGAACCAGAAAGAGATCACCGCTCAATAAAAAATTATTAATTTACATTGTATTTTGAGTGTAAACTGAATTTTGGATTAAAATACTGTGTGTAATATTAAAGAGGTAAATTGCACATGTGGAAATACTGAAATCAACTCTTCATCTACTAATAGATAAAACTGCACTCTCTTCAAAAGTTGCTCAGGCTGCAACTTTTGAACTTTTCCACGTGAGAACAAATGTTTCAGTCTTTTTTTTTTGGGTGAAGTCAAAACTCCACATTTGAGGTTGGGAAGGAAATGGTTTTATTTTGTGTGTCCTCTGTGACTCAAGGCTTTTCAAGGTCGGCATGGATTTTTATTAACATTCACTTCAGACTTTAAAGTCGACCACCTACACTAACAGGGAAGTGCTGTTGTGATAAAACACAGCAGCATCTCATCACATGTGGAATTCATTGCGACACAAGGTATCCCACAAAAGAAATGGAATTTTGTTTTCACACGGACTTCTTTTACGAGTTTGACTTTTTTACACAGCAAGTCTGTTTCTTGATAGAGTAAAATGTATTATAAGACGCAGTAGTAGTAGTAGTAGTATGTAATATTAGTATGTTGAGAGATACTGCACCTGGTATCTTTACAGAACTTGAGATAATCCTTGTTGGGTTGATGAAACATACGACTTCCTTCAGAAAGTTTCGTGGAAATCTGTCCAGTAGTTTTTGCGTAATCCTGCTAACTAACAAATGCACATGAAAACTTGTACTACAAATCTATATATGATAATATTTAATATACATGTGAAGGCGAGAGTCATTTCAAAGCAGAGGGTTTGTGTTAATGTCCTCAATGTGTTTTATGTTTAAACGTGAACGGTGGAATCAAAACCAGGATCTTTTTTTAAATATATATATAAATACTTTTAAATCTATGTTACTAAATTAGTAAATATTTTCTTGGTTTTCCTGAATTCGCCCAAAGTTTGCTCAAAAGTCTTTGCAAGACAAATATCAACACAGTAAAATGCACCGAGGGCCAACGGGTCAGCGTTCCTATGAAATGACATCTTGACCCATCATTAAGCCCTGCAGCTTTACACAGAGAGAGAAACCTGATATACGTAAATCATTTCCCCATTAATTCACAAAAAGTAACACGAGTTTGAAAACTGTCCACGGTTCTTTTGTTTAAAATGTTGCAGCAGTGATAATTTAGTTTCTTTGTCATGAGCCATCAAATCAGCTTCATGTTGGTTTATCCCACTGAAAAACATCTGGAGTAGTTATTTAAATTCCTCTAAGACACTTGTAGACTTCACTGACACTTCGATTATTCAGCTCAAGCCATTTGCACTTATGCTTTTTAAGTTAAAAGATCCATTTGTGTCACGATTTGCCACTAAATCCTGTAAACTACATTTCTATCGATCCTGCTGTTCCGGAGCTGTGTGTAACAGGTGTGGCTGTTGTTGTTTGTGTGCAGGGGGGACGTGTGTGGTGAATCCCACCGATCTGTTCTGCTCGGTACCGGGTCGACTGTCACTGCTCAGCTCCACCTCCAAGTACAAAGTCACCATCGCTGAGGTGAAAAGAAGACTGTCCCCGCCAGAGTGCCTCAACGCCTCCTTACTGGGCGGCATATTGCGCAGGTCAGTACAAAGACACACACATAGAGGAGAGATCTGACTACAACCAGCTTCCTTAATGGATCTAAACTACAAAGACTCAAGAAACTTAACTTATTTCTTCGAGACAAGTGAAACTGAGAGCATGGTTTTTAAAGCTCTTTCATTTCTACTGGCTTTTCCTTTTCTTAATTTCCACTTATCGAAGCCTAATAGCTCCACATTAAAACCATTTGATCTTTTCCTATTTCTGAAATCTTTGCAGTCTTTAAAGAATAATTCTACCGAGCCTACAAATACAAAAGTGAACTTTCCCCTATACTGTGAACAACTGACCACCGCACCGTGATTATTGAGGGAAAAATGGTTGAATCAAGGATGTCACTCGATATCAGCAGAAAGAAAGAGGAGTCCGTTGAGTAGCAGCAGCATTATATATATATATATATATATGTATATAGTAGGAATAGAAGAGTGGAGTAGTGATAGTAAAGGGGTCAATTTGCCAGAGAAGCTGGTGGTGTATAATAATTCAAAATACAAACACAAGCTATTAGCACCAACTTGCAGAAAAAGTCACAACAAAAAAATGATATTAAACTTTAAAATACTGGGTAGTGGTGAGAAGTCATTACACGAGCATATCAAACTGTAAAAAAATATATTTTGTCCACCTCATCAAAATAGAACTACATGATAAGAATGTGACAGATGGTTATTTTTAAGCCTGAATCTGGCCGGTGGGTTTTTGTAGCCCAGAGATGAAACAGGGGATTGAACAGTATCGCGCCTACAAAGACTATTGTAGGCGAACGAGGGGCCCCGGGTCTGCACGTGCCGCCGTGGCCCAGGGAGCCAGAGGGAGGCGAGACCAGGCCAGAGCACGTCAGGATCAGAGGAACCAGAGGAAAGCAAGAGTTGCCAGCGCTGTATTATTGATGAGGTGTGAGAGAAAGGGAAGGGGGGAAGAAGAGATAGATAGAAAGAGGGAGAGAGAGGGCATAAAGGGAATGGGGAGGGGAGAGAGAGAGAGAGAGAAAGAGAGAGAGAGGATGGCTGGTCCTACAAGATGAGAAATAAACAAAGAATAAAACAACGCGTTGATCCTCGTCTGGAGCTAAATAAATCACATGTCGCAGAAATGCTCGAGAAGTCACAGTTGAGTTTTTTATATTTTATTTTGCCATATATATATAAATATATATATAATGTCTGTTGTTATCCTGCAGCCTTGTAGTGTTTTAATCATTTTACGTGTGTGTGTGCTTTTATTGTTGTAGAATAGATTTGGGTACACACACTATTTTTGAGTTCGACAACTTTTGTTTTTAGGAACATGTCACATAAAGATATGATTGATTACGACTATTGGATTCTTGAAAACCCACACAGCACCTGAACAGTTCTGTTTAAAGTTTTGACTCAAAGTTGGCACGTATGTTTTCAGGGAAAAAAGAAACTGCAGGGACCATTGTTCCTCCGTTTTCCAAAATAGATCTCCTCACTGAGGGTATAGAAAAATGCTCAAACTTTAAACGAAGACACTCGTGGGAACTAGTGACCATATATGTATAAAGGAAGCTTATTTCAAACGTAATGAGTTGACATGTTCTGATTTTATGCTCTTTGATTTCCTGGTTAATTTCACAGCTTTGTCAAAGCAAAGAAAAATCTACATTCTTCCCTCGTTACTTGCAAGACTTTAATTAAACACACGTTTCTTTGTAGAATAAGGAGGCCACAGGATTTGATGATGTGGGATATGTGATGTAAAGTTCTTTCCTCTCCCACAGAGCAAAGTCTAAGAACGGAGGCAGGTGTCTTCGCGAGAAATTAGACCGTCTAGGCCTCAACCTGCCGGCAGGACGGAGGAAAGCTGCCAACGTCACACTGCTAACCTCCCTGGTGGAAGGTGAGGTACAAACACATCCCCCCCCCAAAAATCTGGAGAACTTCTAGTCCCTCTCGCCACTTTTCTTTTATATTTAATCCATTTCAGCATTTGCCTCATCAGTCTTTTTATTTTTATTAATGTGTTCAGGTGAGGCGCTCCACCTGGCGAGGGACTTTGGCTACACCTGCGAGACAGAGTTTCCCAGCAAGGCGGTCGGGGAGCATTTGGCGAGGCAGCACAGTGAGCCGAAAGAAACCAGCGCGCGCAAGAAAATGGTTCTGGCTACGAAGTAAGAACACGCACACGCTCAAACACGCATTGACATTCACGCACAGACGCACCATACACATGAATTAAAAATCGAGTCATCCTGAAACTGTCTGTTGTTTAAACTGTTATCAGCAAGATACAGTTTATTTTATTCCTCAACTGTCCTGTTGTCAGCGTTTTCCTAACACGGAGATGATGGATGCTTCAGTTTAACCTCTCGAAGCTAATTGTCCTCGGATTTTGCTTGTAACTAACTAACGGATTTGGCCCGGACACTCGTTTTATAGCTGCAAATGATTCATCTTATCGCTAACCAGTGATCTTGAGGGAATTCTTGGATGGAAAGAGTTTGGACAAATATGTTTTAAAAGGAAATCAGTGGTTGTATTGCTTCTGCAAGAGTTGAGCAAATGAGAAACTGTAATGAAGGTCAAGAAGCATTCAATGGAAATTTAACTAAATCATATTTTTGTGAATAAGAACGTCTTTTCCCTTGTCATGCATTAAACATGTTAATTTTGGGATATTCTGCGAGGCCTACTCTCATTAGCATGACTGCACATTGAGTCCTGAACATGCTGAGGGGAAACAGCTCCCACTCTTTTCTAACTGGGCTGAACAGCAACGATTTCAAAAGTCAGAGAACCAACGTTGAAATATTGTTTGTGTGGGTTGATCCAAATCAACGAGGATGGGTACAAGGAAAAAAAAAAAGAGAAATTGCGACAGTTGTGCCGGAGACAGATGGTAAACCCTCCATCCCTCCCTCCGTCTGTCTGACAGGCAAATCTGTAAGGAGTTCCAGGACTTATTGAGCCAAGACCGCTCTCCTCTGGGCTCGTCCAGACCGACCCCCATCTTGGACCTGGACATCCAGAGACACCTCACACACTTCAGGTAACAATTTATCTAATAATGCACCACAATAATAATCTGGACTCACTCTCTGCATTTTAAACTGACCGGAGACCGTTTCCGTGCAGAGGCTGCTCTCTCCGTTCTGGCTCTGACCTCTTTGCCATTTTCGAAAAGATGCAGCTGTGCAGTTTTGTTGTTTGGCACCGGCAACAGAGGAGGAGGAGGCAGCAGCGGCTTGTTAGCAGAAATGTCACATCTATGGCGTCAGCCTTTGCAGAATGTACAGAGTCTCATCGAATGTCCAAAGGGAAAATATCCAGTTTCTAGATATGAGCTCAGTTGTATAAACACAGATATGACAGAGTGGACCTCAGCATCCTCGCAGCCGTTTAAACATCTGGTTTTACCAGTGCATGCTTTTATTTGACTGGTGCTATTTATTCAACTTTTCTACAATACATATGTTAGTGTACAGCATCTTTTAAAACCATTCAAATTTAGTTTTTGGAATGTCAGATAAAAATATTTTTAATCATGACTATTGATTTTGAAAACTCATACAGCTGCTGTGCGTATGTTAGACTTTTGTATCCGGATTAGGGCTGCAACTAAACATTATTTTCATTAATCATATTTCTGGACTAATTTAGTGTAGAAGAGATTTACTTAGATGAGCGATCTTAATGTCATCAAATGTCTTATTTCTTCTGACAATCATCCAAAGCTGAAAATATTCAGTTTACTTAAAAAGATCCTAAGTACATGGAGATATTTGGCATGTTTACTTTATATTTCTAACAATCAACTTAATCAACTACGTGAATAATAGTTTTTAGCACTAATCTGTGTATTATTTCGTCACTAGAACAGTGAGTCATTATGGAAGCAGGGTGGAAAACAGCACTTAGACCATCAGAGGACATTAAAACTCTTCTCTGAGAGGGGTTAGTCCAACCAAAGACTCTTTTAGGAGGATTACAAGCTGCACAATGCAGGGAGGGGAAGGTTTCACAGCAGCGTACAGAGAAGTAAAAGAAACCTGCATCACCCTCAACGTACCACTGAGGCACTGACTTTTATTTGCACCCAAATGGAACAGAGGTCTTAGTTTGTCCTCACCATGAATCTCTCATCCTCTCTCCTGACAGTCTGATCACTCACGGGTTCGGCACGCCGGCGGTCTGTGCAGCTCTCAGCACCTTCCAGACGGTCCTGAGCGAGATGCTCAACTACCTGGACAAGAACTCGAGTGGGAAGACGAGCGGACCCAACGACCAACAGATCAACAGCAGCTCAGAAAAGACGCAGCTCCGGAAAACAGCCGAGCCCCAGAGCAAAGACGGAAAAACAGAAAAGACTGAGTAGCCCCCCATCCACCTGGTCCCTGTGCCTTGGAGCGCTGCATTTAGGAGTGTGTGTTTGTACGAGTGTGTGTGTGTGTGTGTGTGTGTGTGTGTGTGTGTTAGTGTGTGTGCACTCAGAAAGGATTTGTTAATTCCCAGGCATTACTGTGTCTTCATTGGGACAATTCATATTTATTGTTATTTATTTACCGTGTGTTGAAATGTAACACGAACCGGAAGTGTCCCAAATAAGACATCCTCTGTAAGTGTGTGTGTGTGTGTGTGTGTGTACGTGTGTGTGTTCGTGTGTTATGACAAGGGGGAGCCTCGCCATGGAGACGGCTGTGACTCATCCAAGACATTTATTTGTTTATTTATTATTTTGAAAACAGGAAGTAAACATGGACATACTGACGTCAGTGTTTTCCAGGACAGGGGTTGTAACACACACACACACACACACACACACACACACACACACACACACACACACACACACACACACACACACACACTCTCTAAAGGGTTTTGGGGGCAATTTGATCTCGGCTGATTCAGGTGTAAATTTTCTGCAGACAAACCGAAACACTTTTTTATCCTCTGGTTCATTTTTATCTGTTCTGTATTAAATTATCTAAGAAATATCTGACAACCACAAAAGTCCCAGTTTTGCTTCAATTCTCAGTTGATTCAATCGAAACTATTTCACATTCCAAACAAAAAACGGACCCTGACCCGAACCCAGACACTCACACACACTCTCACACACACAACCTGTCATTCAAACCCCTCCTGTACCTTAAAACACACATTTTTCTTTCTTATTTCTACGCTCTCTACAATCAGTGCCATAGCAACCAGTGTGTTTACCATGTGGACGGCAGAGAAAAAGAGAGAGTGTTTCAGGATGTGAGACTGATGCCACTGCCTGTGTGTGTGTGTGTGTGTATGTGTGTGTGTGTGTGTGACAGAGTGAGTGAAAGTGAGACAGGAGAGAGAGAAGGGTCCAACTCAGCCATTTTGTAAAAGGTGACTCTGCGGTTGCCGTTGTTTCTCTTCCCTGTGCATGTCTATCTTTGTACACTCCCCAGACCGCAAGTTCAGCCGCCACGAGCTCCGACCGACTCGCTCATGAACATTTGTAAAGATATATATAAATATTTAAATTACTTTTCTTGTAGGTTTTAACTATATACATGTTAAAATCCCTACCTTCTCAAATGCTGGTGTTCAATAAAGACAGTTGCTACGTGTTCTAATATTTACTCTGGCTCTCCGAGATGTGCTGCACACACACACACACACACACACACACACACACACCACAGGCTATATAAACATGCATATACAGAGTAGGTAACAGAGCAAGTGAAGACTAAAGAGAAGCAGCAGCGATCAAAGCCGTTGAGTGTGACTTATCCATACGAGTTCACAGCGTTCAAATTATAAAAAAGTCAGAGTTCCTCTCTAATGTTGTGCGAGAAGCCTCATACCTACAGAAAAGTTCAAAAGCCTCCTTTGTGTGCACGAGCATGTGTGTGTTTTTCTTCTAGTTTGAGCGACTTCTATCAGATTTTCTGCTTATTTATATTTCAAAATAACTCAAGACGATAAACCTGAGAGAGGAGCAGCTGCCTGCTGGCGTCTCCATCCCGGCTCTGTGGTTTCTGTTCTCTGCCTTTAATATTCCACTCATTTACAAGGAGGTCACGTCCACTGCATAACACACACTCTCACAAAAACACATAATCAGACAGGATGCATTTCCAGTGATGCCTGCGCCGGTTTGTCACACTCAATCAATGCGAGTGAAGCCTCAGGTGGAGGAGACGTGGAGCGATGTAAAGGAAGGAAGTGACACAGGGGCTGAATCCCAGTATATTCCCAGTCTTACTCTCGTTGTTTGACAGACGCTGATTCCTGACACATATAAACACATGATGCCGGGACAAAGACCGAACACCGTCGATGTTAAAATGTCCTCAAATGCATTGTGTCACATGGTAACGCAGGGTTTTCCCTCAGGTATTTATATTTTATTTTTGACAGCAATTTAAAGCAAAACAATCTAAAGCCATTTATTGTGGGTCCTCTGGCTTTTTGAGCATCTGTAGATAAACTTGAATACTGACAAGTTTCAACCAATACAATTAAAGAAATGAAGACGCAAAGCAAACAACAGAGAAAAACACGAGTTAACACACGTCCTGTGCACTGGAACCAAACCACAATAACTTGTTAAAGTGACTAAAGTTGAATTGTTTAAATCATTTATCAAACAACGTTCTCAGCTCAGAAGTGAGGATTTCCCTCTGTCCTGGGAAATTACACATTTTCACTATTGTCAGAAATTTTATTGACGAGATAATTATTATTATTATTATTATTAAATTATAAAAGAAAAGCCCTGTTTTGCTTGTTACAGTCATTTTGACTGAATAATATACAGAATAGTTTAGTTGCTGTTCCAGGTTCTGTCAAAAGAAGCAGAGGAACAAACGTTTTATTGTCAGGGATTCACTCACTGGAACATTCTGATCCAAAAACAAAGTTCAGAGCGAGATTACAGTTTTACTTATTAATAAAAACAACCATGATTGATGACGTCGGAGAAGATGGAGCCTGACGGTGTTTACATTCATGCTTTTTACCTGCAGGAGGTTGATTTAAATGTCGTCTACTCAGTTTGAGAAGATCCAATGACATGAACGCAGGATTTGATTGATTCGGATGGTTCACGCTAGAATATAATAAAAATAATAATAACTTTACACAGTTCTTATGGTAGTTGCCAAGCAACAAAAATGTATGGATGGAGCTCTATCTAATCTTTTGCTTTTATTTTGAAGCGAACCCTAACCCTAGATGCTTTAATTACTTTTTTCGCTGTCATCTGTCGAGGGGAACTTTCCTTCATGTGAGTGGCTGATGTGGAAGAATCATCCTGATGTATAATCAAACTGCTGCATCTCCACCAGCGTGTGTGAAGATGTACAACACAGTGATGTGTATGAAGCCGAGCAGCTTTCTAAATTGGCTCTTTGATGGTTGCTGCATCTCACTGGAGGGTATGAGCAGCAACAAATGAGCACAAACACACACAGACACACACACAGACACACACACACACACTCAGAGAAAATAACTTAATCACACAGTTTTTTACCAGCTGCATGATAAACACGTAAAGATGCTGCTGCTGCTGCTGCTGCTGCTGACCCCGCATTAGAATAATAAGCAGCTTGATCAAAATGAGCTGGAAAATTAAATCGATACGTTGCCTCTGCCGGAGTTTCTGTAAATTGACAAACGTACGAGAATGAATCACAAGTTTGACATCAGCATGTGCATAATGTGACGGGGCGGCCGATGCATTATTCACACGCAGCTATTGATCGTATTACAATGCAACGCCCCTGTTATCACCACATTAGGCATCGGGGCAGAGTTTTATCCT
Organism: Paralichthys olivaceus; assembly: GCF_024713975.1. Taxonomy (NCBI): domain Eukaryota; kingdom Metazoa; phylum Chordata; class Actinopteri; order Pleuronectiformes; family Paralichthyidae; genus Paralichthys; species Paralichthys olivaceus. The sequence continues at coordinate 17,252,898 of NC_091111.1, forward strand.
CCACTATTCAATGTTTAATATTGTTTATTTGGGGATTTCATCCAAGGATATTTATGAATCGCGTCAACGCAGAGCAGATATGTGCATGTGGAAGTGAGCGTTTGCAGAACAGAGTAAAAACCCTCCAACGACGAGTGCTGCCATTTATACAGAAGTGAATTAAACAGTGTGGTGTCTCAGTGGGACTATAACTCCTGCCGACTGAGCCCCACAGTCACGAATACCAAACTCTGCCAACTTCTAAGCCCCATCTCTGCAGTCTCTCTGCTCTGAAGCTACATAACCCTCCTCCTCCATCCTCCTCCATCCTCTTCCTCCTCTGCTAAAACCTCTTCCTCCTCTGTCCTGATCCCGCTCTGTCCCAGGAACATTCAGAGCCTCTTTCTCCTCAAGCCTCCACAGTGACTGTCCCCGTCAGTCTCTGTCAACCCAACACACACACACACACACACACAAAGAGAGAGAGACACCCTGTTCTTCATTTAGAGACGATCCTTCTACTCTGCTTCCTTTTCTATGAACACACGCTGATGTGGAAGCTACAGTTTGTCCAATAATGTGACATTAAAGTACGACTGTAAGGTTTTATAGATGTCACATTATTTTCAGAACAATTATTCCGGAGAGGATGGATGTGGCGTCATTATTAAAATGTTATTTGTTCCATTTAACTACTGGAAGCAGGTGATTCTGCCACACCGGAGACACTGATAAATGTAAAACTGTCTGTTCCTACCTCTTCATGGTTTTTTGTTTCTGTGGAACTAAAGAAAGTCTTGAGCTTGCAGATGTTTGCAGAGACATTCTGATGTGTTGTAAAAAGAACAGGCGTTAATATTATTGGCTCTATTCTATTCTAGAAAGATACCGGATCATTCATTCTGAAATTGTTGTTTATGTTTGTAAAATGCCCATTTTAAATTAAAAACTTACAAATATATATTAATCTCTAAAGATTTGGGTCTTTAATATTGTTTGTATGATAATATTTGTTGACATTTTCCTTAATGGAGCCATTACTCATATTTAGAGGTTGAAGACACAGTTGTGATGCTGATTGTTAAAAGGCTGATCTCAGGTCTCCATGTTTGTGCCTCCTCACTCCTCCTTTCTGTGGTGCTCTAGCGTAACCTAGTGGTCTACAGCTGAACTGCAGCCTGATGATGATTATGTGGCTGCTTTTACACTGGATTAGGTTTGAAAATGATAAATATAGAGAAATAATACATGAAAAGAAAGAAAAATACTTGAGTTGTTGTTATACTTGTAAAATGAAGACATTATTGAAATGAATGCGTCATGCATTAAAGCCCAGGCCACATGAGTCAATCCAGAATGATGCTGATCGATTTTTGAATTCATAAAAAGGTTTAGAAATTCTAATAAATTCCACAATAAGACTTTCAACAAGCAAACGTAAACTTTACACAAATTTACATATTTATGTTCATTGATTATTGATGATTGAGATTCCATATATTCATGTTCTACACAGGGACACTGAGTTTGTCTTCATCCAGAGAATATTTCTTTGGTTGAGCTATATTGAGCTAGCCACATTAGAAAATATAAAAGGGCTTAGGAGTATTTACAGATTTGTAAGGTGCAGAGCGACCATGAAGGGTCAGATGGAGTCGAATGAAAACCGTCCCCGGCCGCCTCTCGACTGAAATATTAGGATTTAGCAAAAAATGAAGACAAACAATTTGTATGTGGCTGAAAACAAAAGACGGGGAGCAGATAGAGGGGCGTTACTGTGACATGTGTGTAATGTATGCTGATACATCGTATGTCAAAAGCCCTGCAGGACAACAACCACAACCATGCCTCCAGACTTCCAGACTGTCAGGACATCTGTCATCGCTGACAGTCATATGCCCTGCCATGTGTGTGTGTCCGTGTGTGTGTGTGTGTGTGAGAGAGAGAGAGAGAGGGATGGGTGCATCTTTGGCAGTGGGTCATTCCAGAGAACTTGAGAACAGCCGTCCCTCTTAAACATTCATGTCTGGTATTCTCAGTAGCAGCTTCTTTCTTTTTTCGTTTTTTGGCATCAAGCATCCAAATGAGCTTCACCATGTCGGAGGAAAAACATACGCAAAGGCACAACAGCGTATAAGTGGACGATATAAGAGGATATGGAACTTTACAAGAACTGACTCTGGACCTACAGAACATCGTTCCACATCAGAACTCTGTGGACTCTAATCAGGACGCTGTTCAACAACAACACCAGTCATTTAACTAAACGTGGGTTTCTAATGGTATTTCATCTTGATATATACATTTAGAGGTGAAAATGTCAAGTTCCAACTCAAGCCTTTATAAATAAATGTGTATTTCCTCCTTAAGTCATATTATAGGCAGCGACTAATGTGAGAATTCAAAAGCAGCATCAAGTAAATATGTCTAAAAAGCCATTTTCTCCATTTAAAAAAAACAACATTCTCATTAAAAAAGGAAACTACACATGATGACACTGTATTTGTAGTGGGGTTAGGATGCATGTGTGATGTTGTGACGCTAGGGGGAGCAGTTCACACACACTTGGACAAATCCTCACAGAAGAAGCAGTGAAGGGTTTGGTTGTGAAGAAATGTGGCCATCAACAAATACTGAATATACCTATTTCTTATGGATTTAGATCAAGGAGCTGTTGTTTAGAAGAGACATAAGAAAGGGAACGAGTCGTTAAAGCACAAGGTAAAAACATCTGGTCTGACTGGATGAGACAAAGTATAACAGACGATTGGTTTAATTCCTTTAACACAGACGTGCAGAAGTGTATAAATGTAAAACGTATTGGAGTCTGTCTTCGCTCTGCAGATCTGCTGCACGCAAGTAGTTTATTTTGAAGGGAAATCAAACTATTGTCCAGTTGTTGTTGCTGTTGTCGTCATGCATTTCTTGTGATGCACATAAAGCAGTGTCCTGCACTATTCTGTGTCTGGAAGTTACATGAATATCACTCATTACGAACCTTTAATGCAAAGATATCTGTGACTTTTGATAAATAAAATAAAGAACATTATTGCTGGGAACACGTGTTTAACTTAACCAGATGTCCAATATGTTAATAAAAGTTATCACATTAATATCGAGATAATACTGAAATACTAGTTCTCAGAACATTTGATGTTGTGTTGTTTGATGCAGCAGTGTTTACTTGCACATCACACATATGAAGCCCACTTATGACAACATGACACTGAAGTTCTATCAGAATTATACTTTCTATGTGTGTGTATTGCAGTACTTGTATATTTTTGGCTTGTGTCTGTGTGAGAGAATTAGCGTTGTGTATATGAATATATGAACCATTTGAAGTCAGGTCAGCGTGTGGGTAGAATGTAAAACAACAATGCTGCACTACTCTGTTAATTACAGGATGAAGCTATGAAGTTTTGTTTATATCGTTAATCCCAGCTTCATTCATCCTGCAAACACAAGTATCTTCATCAAGTATCTCGTCTACGTGTAGTAAATGCAAGCAAATGTACACGATGACAAGAAAAACCCTGAACAGAAAAGTATAAAAACTCAGATATGACCACATAGGAGCAACACAGGGTTCACTGAATTCTTTAAATGAGTTTTTAAATGATTCAAACTATGGAGATGCAACTGTAACGACACCAGATCTCAACTCAGATAAACACTATCTGGTCCAGAGTGAGACATGAGCTCTCCACCCCATCATCAAAACACAGACTGAGGGAACATCCTCCAGAATGTTTGTGTTCGTCCCTCCTGTAAACCTCAAGGACTTCTCTGGAGACTGATCAATGTTTTACCAGGACGCTTTCCATTGGTTGAATTCAATATATTTACAATATACAACAGGTTAAATCAGACTGTCGTGGATAAAACAATTAAGTCACGGAGTCTCCATTGGTGTCCCGTACACATTCCACCATCCAGAAAGAGACGGGTTAAACTATAACGTCTCAATTTCATATTGACTGTTGCTTTAATTTGTCACCCAAGTGTTTCACACACGTTCCCAATAGTTTCATTACTATAACTTTGTTCATCTTTCACAATTTGACACTTTATCAGCCACAAATTCAATCAGCTGCCACGTGGATTCTTCACAGTCACCATTTACCGAAGCTGCTTCATCTATGGACAGTGTTAAGTCTGACAGTTGGCTGAATTGTGCTTTTATTTTGGGAACCGCAGAGACTCCTGAGAAATAAAACATGTATTTCCTGCAATATTTTATTCTCTCTCTCTCTCTCTTTCTCTTTCTCTCTCTGTATTCCTGCTGCTGCTGTCAACCCGCCCCATCTTTATACAGTATGGTGCTGCAGCAGGCTCTAACAGGGGTTCCCCATTCACAAAGAGAGGGAGGGAGGGGGAGGGAAGGAGAGAGAGAAGGAGGGAGGGAGGGAGAGAGAGTGAGCGAGAGAGAGAGTTGAGTCGTCCCTTCCTCACTTGGCTGCATTCGGTTTACCGACACCGGAGAAGCGACCATGCTGTGGAAACTAGTTGAGAATGTCAAGTATGAAGATATTTATGAGGTAACGTGACCGTCCAGCTGCTTGTGTTCTTACACATTTATCACACACATGTTTGTTTTATCATGAATAATGGAGATTTGAGTGGAGTGAGGCTGCAGGCCTGTTAATTCTGACAGATGGAGGCTGTGGATAAGAACTTGAAGACATTGCATTACGTGAAAATTCGTACAGACATTTTTGATGTTGTTGCTGTTTTCATCTTATTCCTCAATGAGCTTCTGTTTTGTGTTTGTGGCTATGGAGTTTTCAGTGTTTGGATCATATGGTTAAATAATATGTATTTATTTTTGCATAAAGATCGTTTTGTATTTAATATTTTCTTGATATTTAATCTATTTAAAATATAACTTGTGTATTTTTTTTACTACATATTTGCTTGTAAAGAAACTTAACGTAGAATTCTAAAATATGTCTAAAAAAAATTAATTTTAAAAAATCCTCAAAAATAGAAAAAGAAATGCTGCAAAACATGCATTTTAATTTTATTGCATCTATTAATTGTTAAATTGTGTAAAATCATAATTAAAGCCCGGATCAGAGCAGGGTGATGTGTGACAAATATCTACATCGTTTGGCTTCCATCCCATAATAATATATCTTTTTATTTAAACGCGCGAGGGAATGGGGAGAAACACCGGGCCGCTCGCGCTGAGTGGTTCTCCATCACAAAGCAGTGGAAGAAAAGGTCTCTCCTCGCGAGGCCCCTCGTCTCGTGCGGCACATGGCTTTTCTCCCACGGCGCGAGCGAGGGAGGGGAGGCTGTGATGGTGTTAAACAAGTCATCCACGAGGGCACCGAGGGGCCGCGCGCGTGGTGCACAATATAAAGTTTAATCGCTTCTTTTGACTCGTGACACCGTTCACACGAGCCCCTCGCGCGTCCTGTGGTGCCTCACGTGGGTTTTTTTTTTTTTTGCGGTAACAAAAAAAGCAGCTGCAACACAAGAGACGCACTTTATTCTCGAGGAGCGAGTCACAGACTGAGAAATGTGTGTGTGAGTGAGTGGAGGAAGATAAATACGCATCTGTGCCTGTGCGTAAAAGTGGAGTTTTACTTTGGAAGATCAGAGGTTGAGTTTGAACCAAAACTTTGACCCTGGCCGTGTTTCCTCCACCCATTACGCTTCACAGCAGCCCAGCTGTTTCTATTGCCACCGACTTATATTGTTTTTTTATGATGTCAAAGCCGTTTGCTCAGAAATGGTTTGTGCCAAACTGTCTCCAAAGGCGAGTGTGTGCTTTTCTTGCGTCAGATTTCGCCCACAAAAGTCCCCAAAGCGGTAATTTTGGTGATGGGGGGGATTCCTCACGGCTCCTGACACCCTGTTCGCTCTCTCCTGCTTCACACACTCTTTCTATCTCCTGCTGTTCGCGCGTCGTCTCGGCTCTCCACGGAATTTAAACGTCACTCACGGTTGCGCGAGAAGCTTCACGCTCCATGTGTCGCCAGTCCCCTGCCTCGCGCACATTAATATTCCTGTAAGTCCCAGTCATGAATAACAATTACACCATATACCGGGGGTAGAGGCGGGAGCTCGGTGCTCACAGTCAGAGCGGCGGCAGCTCCGGGCGGAGGAAGGTTCAGTGAGGAGCTGTGGAGCATCAGGCCGAGCCTGCACACACACACACGCTGCTTTCCCCGGGAATGAGTTTGTCTGTCTCGGCCCAACACCGACTTCAGCCCGCTGCAGTTCTACCGTGAGCCCGCTTCACCACCAGAGGTTTTACAGATGTTAGTCCACTCCTACTCCACCGCGGTGAGTCCTCTGCCCCTCGCCGACCTTCTTTGGTGCAGACGGTGAATTCGTACATTTTGCTGTGAGGTTCTCGTTGTGAGGTTTTGAGTTTAGTTTTAACATTTTACCTGCAGGCTCGTGCTGTTGGTCCAGTGTCATCCGTGCAGCTCTGGCTCCAGCACCAGGGGCACCACTCCTAATAAATGCACGATGGTCCTGGGCCTCCATGTGCTCTTTCATTTCGTTAAAATCTCTTTTTTCTCTTCTGCTCTTCACCCTCTTCAAGGACCGGCATGACGGTGTCTCGAGCCACAGCTCGCGCCTGTCCCAGCTGGGCTCGGTGTCGCATGCGGGACCCTACTCCAGCGCGCCGCCGCTGTCTCATGCGCCCACGTCGGACTTCCAGCCTCCGTACTTCCCGCCGCCGTATCAGCCGCTCGCTCACTACCAGAGCCAGGACCCGTACTCCCACGTGAGCGACCCGTACTCCCTGAACTCCCTGCACCAGAGCCAGCAGGGCGCATGGGGCGCGAGGCAGCGGCAGGACGCCGCCGGGGACCGGATGGACAGCTCGGGTCTGCTGGCGCAGCCGCGGGCCTCGCTGCCTCAGCTGTCCGGGCTGGACCCACGGCGGGACTACGGGGGCGTGAGGCGACCGGACGTGCTGCTGCACTCTGCGCACCCGGGACTGGATTCCGGTATGGGGGACGGACTGCTGCACGGGCTGCACGGCATGGAGGATGTTCAGGTGAGTCAAAGGTCAACGGGGTTCAACGTACCATTTTTATTTTATTTTGATTATTTCACTTAAGTATTTATTTATTTTTTTGTGATTTTAAGGATATTGGAATTATACAATTCCAAGTCCACGTCCGATAACTGATTAAAAAGCCGCATTTCTATTACCATTAAAATAAATATAATTAAACTAAATATTATATCAGCAAATATCACGAGTTTGACCATTCCCATTGAAAGTTATGGAATTTTAAATGCATATAGGAAACTTCAGATTCTAAATCCAACATCCAAGCGTCTTTTCTCAGTCTGGATGCAGAACAGACTAGAAGAGAAATTAAAAAATACTAAGGTGATAAAGTGGACAGAGGTGCAGTGGACGGAGGACTCTGGTAATTGTTGACAGCTGTCTCCCTCATTGTCTCCGCATGTTTCCTGAGCCTCCAGAGCTGAGGTCAGTGAACTCGGAGCAGCTCCCTCAGGCCTGGACTCCCTCTGCAGCTGGAGCCTGAAACGCAAACGGCCCAAAGCCAAACCCATCGCAGACATGTTCGATGAGAAGATGCTGAGATGTGAAATGAGCTGCTGCTCAAATTCACCTGCATAGAAAAATATACATTTTATAGATTGAAGGAGAAAATACGCAGCGATATTACCAACTTTAGATTATTCCACTATTAGTATTATTATTATTATATTTCTGGTCAAACTATTATTGAATCTGAAGGCTGTCATTTTTTGTTGTATAGGTTTTTGTTGTGTTGCTGCAGATGTGGTGTCAGATGAGACTTTGTGAAATAGACTTGAGCTGTGTGGGATTTCATCTTCCCCTCGTCTCCCCCCTCAGGGCACAACCATCACGAATCGTCTGCCATTTAACCTCCAACGATACTTTCTCATCTCCCGCTCTCCGTGTTTGTGTCGTGCATTTATTAACCTCCTATAAATGTGTTTCAACAAATTAATCCTTGTCGGGGTTATTTCTTTTTTTGCTTTTCATATACACGAGTGTGGAGGAATGATGCGTCTGTTTAAAGAGGGAATTTATTTCGCAGGATGATGAATGAGGCTCTAGCACGATGAGCAGAGGATTATTACCGAGATTTGATTTCTGTGTGGATACAAACTTCATTCTGTCTGGTTTTGAAACGTGTATAAAATGTTATAAAATCCACTTTAAATATTAGCTTCACATGCTAGTTGCAATATTACACTGTGGATGACGTGGTGTGGAGCACTGTGCGTAATGATGCGGATTTATCTTGGTTCTGACAGACTATTGAAGACACCAATGGAACGAACATCCTGGATCAATCAGTAATTAAAAAAGGTAGCTACACACACACACACACACACACACACACACACACACACACACACACACACACACACACACACACACCACTCTGTGCACTGAGCAATGTCACCAACAGTTAAAACCAATTCAATAATAACATGGCAATAAAATGTTTTAGGAAAATTCTACATTATTTTAAAACTACAAACATTTTGGAAACATTTCTTGCTATAGATTTATATTTGGCTAACACGTGCTATAACATGATTTATCATAAGTATAATTCAGTTTATAGACATGGGAATCAAACCCTGACTTGGACTCAAACTGGACGTTTCTCTATGTTTTACTTTTTGACGGGTGGTGGGGGGGGGGGGGCCGACGCTGGGCTAACGATCCCGGTATATTGACTCGCAGGCAGTGAGTCGCTGACAGGCTGCAGCCCTGATGATGTGCGGTGATTTAGTTAGCGGGATGTGGAGTGACTGAGCTCCCCGCGGGGCATTTAAGCCGCTGATGTAATAAATGGCACCGCTCACGGAGATCTCGTGAGCTCGTTTAGAGCTAATCTGCGGTATTATCCCCCGTGGAGCCATCAGAACCCCCCTCCAACTGGCCCCTACGCACGCACGTACGCATGCATGCGTGCACGACTCTGGTCTCCTCTTCTTCTTCTTCCATTTTTTTTGTTTTATTTTGACGCCATTAGCACGAGCATTAATGCGCACGGGATGTTGGCGCATCCAGTGCCGCTGGTGGGAGTTAAACCGGCCGTGGAGAGAAGACGGGGAGGTGGTTAATGCGATTTGGGAGCGCGAGCCAATCAACAATCGATAATATTATAATGAGAATGTCGCGCGACATTAAATAACAGCAAATGCCCGGCACGTGGGCGCACCATTTGGCCGGGGACGCCCTCTGAGCGCGCGCACGCAGAGAAGAAATGATTAAATATTAAAATCCTTGTTCACCTTTGAGTAAATGTCTCATACACACTCATCATGTCTCCATCTGTCCTCCTCTAGTCCCCATGCCACTGAAAAACATGGGCTCCCTGATGCTGGGTAAGGACGGCCTGATCGGTGGAGTGACCGTCAACATTAACGAGGTGTTCTGCTCGGTACCGGGCCGCCTGTCGCTGCTCAGCTCCACCTCCAAGTACAAAGTGACCGTAGGGGAGGTGCAGAGGAGACTGTCCCCGCCCGAGTGCCTCAACGCCTCCCTGTTGGGGGGCGTGCTGAGAAGGTACGAGCCAAGGAAACTTTGTGTGAACCCTGAGACTCATTTACCTCCTTGTTCCTATTTCACACTTAAATCCTCTGGAGTCAAACTGGAGGCATGATTCAACTACTTCTTCAGAAAGCATCAAATTAAATGAAATGTTGGCTTTAATGTCTGTGATCTGATATCTGCACAATTGTCCATGATTTCGTTTCCTTTTGTCGCTGCAGAGCAAAGTCCAAAAACGGTGGGAAATGTCTGAGGGAAAAGCTTGAGAAGATTGGACTGAATTTACCTGCTGGAAGACGCAAAGCTGCCAACGTCACATTACTAACATCTCTTGTAGAAGGTGATTGGTTTTCAAATCAGAATCTGCAGAAATATTATTGTCATTATTTATGTCAACAAATTTAAATGAATGGCAAAAAAAACCACACGCACACACACACCTTCTTCCTCTAAACTACCTCAACCCTTGTGTGTCTGACCTCAAACAATTAAAACATTCAACACAAACCAGAGAAATAATATCTATATACAAATATAATGTATGAGAAACCTGGACTTTGACGTTTAGAATCAGAAACGTAATTCCAACGTTATCAAAAATTACGCAGATCCAGAATCAGGCCGTGCGTAATTTCACAAAGGTCATGACCTCACAGACTCCTCAGTGTCCCTGCGTTTGTAAAGAAAATGGCTGCAGGGCTGCGGTGCCAGAAATAAAAAAATAAATATTCAGTGTTGAGGAAGTGGAGAGATACGATCAAGTTTGATTAATTAACTTAAATAATTAATCGATGTGAAAAGTGGCAGTTAGACTCCTCCCCCCCCCCCCCCCCCCCCCCCCCCCCCCCCCTCCTTGTTGTTTTCACTGCTTTAATCTATTTTGCACATGGGGCTTATTTTTTTATGTAATTTCCAATTTGAATATTACATGAAACATATTTTCTTTACGTTTACATTTCTTTTTTAATTAAACCTCAGGATTTGTTCAGAAAAGTCTTATCGTGGTTTGTTTACAGGCTGATTCTTTACATGCCAACATTGGAAGGATGCGAGTTCCTTCTCTATTTAAATAATCACAAGAACCAAGAAAGCACCTCATGCAGTTAATTCTCAAAAAAAATAAAGCTGAACTTTTTTCGATTGTTTTTGCGTAAAAAGACAAAGTTCAAGGTAATAATATCCTGGAAATATGCGATTATCACTATAAAGTATTTCCAAGCAGAAACACTGTGATACCTGTGCTGTTTGTCTGCGTTATATTTACACTGACTGTGTGTGACCCCTCCAGGTGAGGCGGTGCACCTGGCCCGGGATTTCGGTTACATCTGCGAGACGGAGTTTCCCACCAAAGCCGTGAGCGAGTACCTCAACCGGCAGCACGCGGACCCCAACGAGCTGCACACGCGGAAAAACATGCTGCTGGCGACAAAGTGAGTTTGATGGACCGTTTGATTAGATCCTGTTCCCTCACGGTGTTTATGGGCTGTGTTCTGTCATGGTATATAATATAATAATATATACACTCACTCACTCACACACACACAGACACACACTCACACACATCCTCTGGGAGGTTCACTGGGAGATCAAAAGAATTAAATGGATTATATTGTAAAAAAAAATGTAAACAAACTATTTAGATATTTGGATTCCTTCAAACAGAGCGAAGAATACTGAGAAAATAAAGAGCACAGAGGTCGAGGCCTTCGATCGGAACATACACACACAGCAACAACACAAATTAAGTAAAATGTCCTTAAAGAAAAGTCCAAGAAGTTTATAAATATTTCCAATATTGCATATTTGCTTTATGCAGCAGATGTTCCCATATTTTACTGTCCCAAAATAGACATTAATCCAGTTTCCCAGCATTTGGAAATATTTTTGTGTGAGGGCGTCCATCTGCTCTGAATGGGAATATTTCTGCTGAGTGAAATTAAAGTCTCTCTACGGCTCCTCTTTGAGACCCCTGAGGGTGTGAGCCTCCTGCTTTCACTCGGTGCTTCATGCTGAGCATCACACACAGCAAACAAGGTGGTGACACTCTGTTGATGAGAGATGGATAACAGATCTAACCTGTGATGAAACGGCTGATTGAGAAAAAAAAACACCTTGAAAAAATTTGGGGGCGGTTAAATTCCTGCGATTAGGAGATGAGCGGAAATCCACATTAAAGTTCAGAATCGTATAAAACAAAAAGTGATATGAACTCATCAGGGTGCGAGGACACTGCACTTTTCATGCAGCTACTAAAAGTAATTCCTTACACAGGATAACCTTTGCTTTATTCGGAGCTGGACACTTTAACGTGGCCTGTGCGGCTCAGACGTTATAAAATACAAGCTCAGAGGTTAGAAGTGTATGTTTGAACTCTGCTTCTGGTCTAAGGATCGATCCATTTAACCCGTTCTCCTCGTGAAGTTACTTATATATATATTAATCTATTTTTTATGGGCGTTAAACTCTGGACATGGAATGTTTCTTTAAAGAAACCAGGGCAGCGGTGGTGAGGTGCAACAATCCTAAGATTTGTCAATTTTTGCAATCTGGTGATTATTGAGTCGTCCTAATCTTCGTCCATTTGTCGCCCTGAGTGAGTTTTAGGTGGTTTAGAGCTCGACTCACCTCTAACAAAGATCCCTCTAGGACGCTTGTATTTTTAGCTTGCATAAATAGTGCTGTCTGCTGGCCTGCACTGCATAAACCATCTGCCTGTCTGTGTGTGTGTGTGTGTGTGTGTGTGTGTGGTTCAGTATGTAGGGTGTGTTCGGTGGTGGTGATGTTTGATGCTCAGATTCAAACCTGTTCCAATACTGGGTGTCGGTGCTGCCTGTTAGAAATTCATTATTTAGCAGTGAAGTGTTTCAAGTCGCCAGAAAACAACAGCGAGAGCCCGGAGTGTCGCCCGGGGTGGAGGCTTCTCCTCTCTACTCCCCTAACCCCAGCTGGGCTCGGCCTGCACAGCCTGTCACTCATTTTCTAGAGCTTTGCCCTTAGGCCTAGCAATGCCTGTGTGTGTGTGTGAGGGAGAGAGAGAGAGAGAGAGAGATGGGTCTGTTGAATATAAAACGTGGGCCTAAAATCAGATGATGAGATTTAACAAGGAGAAAAAGGTGAAGAGGTGATTTTCTTTTACTGATGCACTCACATGTAGTGAAGAATGACAATGCGTTTGATGACCTGTTCTCCAAAATGAAAGGTTAACAATTAAAGCTTCACGCTTTATGTGGAGGCCTCAAACTGTCCAGCTTTTTTTTAACCTTGGCATTAGTGTTTTGTGCAATGGTGAAAATCTGCCCTGAGCATTTTGGTATTCAAAGGAGCATTTCTTCTTTATTTCTGGAGAATATTTCTGATGCATAAACAACGTAATCTCATGTGGAAGCATTTAGGGTTACGGAGAAACTGCAGCCACAGAGAGACATGCTTCAGACTGAAGAGTCCATAACTCCGAGGCCCAACAGTCCCTTTATGAAACCACATTTAAATTCAAAAGATTTTTATGTGGATCTGCATCAAATTGCACCGCTCGTAGATTTAATTCCCCTAAACATCACGATCCGTTAATTATTCTGAGAAATCAAGAAAAATGTTGAAAGAAAAAAAAACGCATTTGGCATTGTTAAGTTAAAAAGATTCAGATCTGCCATGGCTTCTTTCTGGGGTCATGCCCCACCCCTCCAGAAAATTACATGGAAATCGGTTGAGTAGTTTTTGTGTAATCGTGCTAACAAACAAACAAACAAACAAACAAAAACACAACCTCCTGAACGCCAGAGGTTAAAGTGCAGCAGCTTTAACGTTCAATAAAGAAGCATCACACGCTGCATGGACACTTGTCTCAGTTTCTCATAATCCAGTTTCAGCTGGAGAATGAAATCCTGGACTCTCATGGGGCTCTGTCCACGTATCTCTGTGCACTACAGCAGCTGGTTGCATCAGATTCTGTGATTATTATAGAGAGATGGAGGCTGAGGGAACAAAAACAAACTGCTGCACAACATCACAAAGAAGACGATGTGGGAAAAGTCACCTAAAGGGACGTAAGGGAAAGTATCAGGGGGGATTTTTATTTTATTTCATGCAAGTCCACCTGGGGAAATAAGATTTTTGTTTGCGTTTAGATTTTACGTATGTGACATAAGCCTTTCGAATAAGAAAGCTAAATAAGTGCAGGGGGATGGGATGAAATATAGATTGGCCCTTTTAGACACATATAGCATGTACACAGAAATCTTAGCTATTTCTTTTCATTTAGTATTTATAAATGTAGTTGAATAAAGATCCCTTCACTAAAAATAATCTGTATTTTTATTCAGATCTGCAGCAAATGCCCCAGCTTTATGGTTATATTCTATATTATTCCACATTCTCCTTTATTTGCATTATTTAGTGAGAAATTTACAAAAATGTCGAAAAATCTCACAATCTTTCTTTAAAAAAGTAATTTTTATTAATATACTGAATTAATCAAATCTGCCACCCTTCCACCAAAATTCAACAGGATCAGTTCAGCAGTTTCTGTGTATTAACACAGAACTGATTCAATAAACTTCGGCTGAAAGTTCTCAGTGAATATGTGGGTGGGGTCATTCTGCCTTTTCTTCTTTTCTCTGATTTGACTCCGTGGTATCCACGTTACTGCTGCATTATCATGTCTACATGTGCTGAGCTGCATTCAGGAAGTGTGATGTTATTTGGGAGGCAATTGGTGTGTTACACCATATTATTCTTTATCATAAAATATTGCTCTGTGTCATCACTGACACTGCAATTGTTTTTGAATCTGCTCGGCTAATTTGTTTTTCTGGGGAAAATAAGAAAAAAATAAGATCAAACTAAAATGCATCTTGTGCTTCCACAATGTGAGATTATAACCTGAAGTTTCAGGATAACACAGTCCAACGCTAAAAACAACAACTTTCAAATTGTGTGTGTCCTTAGATTATCAACTAATAAATCAGATATTTAGATTAAATCTCCTGCAGTGCTGCAATAGTAAATCCCTCGGCTGGATTAACCGTGTTAACCTGAAATGTGTTATTTGATATAATCCTGCAAATTCCTACAAAAAACATGAAACTCAAATTAATAAACTGAAGTCAGATTGTGTGCAGGTAACGTTTGGGGCCGTTCTAGTAGAATCCTTGCTTTTGGGTGAGATTTTAATATGATGTTGTCTACATCTGGTTCCCAGTAATAACACTCACACGCAGGATAAAGCTCATTATAATTAAAGGCCACTGACTGAATGGTGGCAGTTATCAGCAGCAGTATCTTCTCAAAGCCATTCTGAGGGAAATCCTTGGGTCTGACATCCTGTTGTGTCTTCTCCCCCTGCAGACAGCTGTGTAAGGAGTTCACAGACCTGCTGGCCCAGGACAGGACTCCCCTGGGCAACTCCAGGCCCACACCCATCCTGGAGCCCGGCATCCAGAGCTGCCTCTCCCACTTCTCCTTCATCACGCACGGCTTTGGCTCGCCCGCCATCTGTGCCGCGCTCACCACCCTCCAGAACTACCTCAGCGAGGCTCTCAAAGGACTCGACAAGATGTTTCTCAACAACCCTTCCAACAACCGGCACGGGGACGGCGGCAACAAGGCCGGCGACAAAGAGGAGAAGCAGCGGAAATGAAGCAGGGGAAGAAGGGGAGCAATGATGGAGAGCCGAGCGGGAGGCGGCCACACACACTGTGGCGTTTCACCGTTACTTCTAGCTTTACACCACTGCGACTGACCTGCCACACACAGGGACTGAGGAGGAGGAGGAGGAGGAAGAGGAAGGCTAGGTAGAGAGAAAAAGGCAGAGGAAGACACCCGTGGGCCAGTGTCAGAGAGCACAGAGGAATTTTTCATCTGTGTTACGTTCTTTTCATTCCCCTGAGGACATGGTGGTTACTGTGTTACATCCATTTTGCTCCCCCTGCCTGCATCCTGTGAGACTGAGATGCTGTGAGCAGCCAACAAACAACATTGTGCACGTGTGCCTGAATGTGTGTGCGTTTGTGAGTGTGTGCGTGCGTGTTTGTGTTTGTCCTCACACACAAAAAGCATTGTGGGAGAATCGGGTGATGAGCATCCTATCTGTGAAACAGATTTGTCTGGTTATTTAACACGAGCACGCGGAGGGAGGGTGTTAATTTATGTGTGTAAATATTTATTTATATTAATTTAAAATGAACGGTTGTGTAAATAGGTTCACCAGCTATTTTGGAGTAGGCCTATTTATCTGTGATTCGACCTTTGTGAGCCGGCGGCAGGGCAGGGCTCATCCAGTGTTTTTCTGTTCTTATAGAGCTGTTGTCATGGTGCTGATGATGGGTAGACATGCTTCTAATTGTCCAGTGATTTCATTTCTATCACACTGATAATAAACCATGTGTTTTATTACGTGAGGTGTGCGGCCTGCGCCTTTTCTCCAGGGAACTTCTCCACTAGAGTCTGGCTTCACGTTTGGGGGTCAACTCACATTCAGGTTCATATCTGCAAAATGTTAAATTATAATTCTTATTTCAGAAAATATTAATGAATATCTGTAAGTGAAAAAGTTTCTGAATGATTTACACTGACACCACTATTCCAATTATTGTGTTTACAAAGAGTTACTAAGAGAATATTCCATATTCCCGTTTACATGAGTTTATAGTATTATATATAAGTATTACTCATTTAATATCCAATGCTATAGTTTTTACTATTTAGTTTCCTTTCTAATGTCCAAAAGTGTTATAGTGTGATTAGGTTATTTCTATGAGACTAAATGTGGAATATTCTTCTACGTAATTCAATTATTGCAAGTATGACCTCATTCAGGTAAAGATAATCAGAATTTGCAGTTTACATACGTGTCTTCTTCAGACCATTAACTTAATCTGGATATTATTGGTGTCCATGTAAACGAAGCCAGCGACATTTATGGGCCAACGACAACATTGAAATAAACTACAATGCTCTAATTTTAACTAATGTTAATTATTCACTGAAGCTGACGGTGAATTTCTGATCATTGAGGACATGAAACAAAACAATATTTCTGTCACTCAGCTCAACAACTGTTTTTGCTTCGGAGACAAAATAGGGACAAATATTCCCACAGGGAAGATAAAACATATGTTTATGTGTAAGCTGTTAAAAATGGTGACATTCAGAGGCTCAATCTTTGCTTTGAATGTGGAAAAAAAAAAAGAAGGTCAAACTAGGCACCAGAAATTAAAGACCAGGTTTAGAGTCACAGAGAAAAACATAAAAAACCTAATTATTCCAACTTTCATTCCCACCAGGCCTTTATTTTGAATAATGATCATTACCTATCGTCTATTTCATTAAACGATCCATGTTACAGGTGGACATTTTCAATTATAACTGTAGTTATGTGGACAGAAAGTGCAGATTGGACCTTTAAATCGACAAATATTGGCGGCATATAGATGCTTGGAAAGTGTTAAATGTGAATATCACGGATAATACAATCCCAAATCATCATTATCGTTACTATTACTATACAATGTAGGGAATAGCCCTGCTAAGGTTTAAAGTGCCAATATAGTCTGTATGGCCCATATAGTGCAAGAGACCCTGAAATGAACACGCACGCACACACGCACGCACACACACACACACACACACACACACACTATGATGGATACCGTTTTATTCCACAGAGATAATTGGCTGCATTTTTTGCAGCTAGCGAGGACCCTCGCTTTCAGTCTTCTCTTTCTCTCTCTCTCTCTCACACACACACACACACACACACACACACACACACACACAGGGAGAGAACACACTCTCTCTCCCTCTCGCACGCGCGCAGGGGGAATAGAATCGTGCCTCGCGGGCGCGCTTCTGCGGTGGGGATCTACCGCCGGTGCGTTAATGACGGGAGAGCGCAGGACGCACAGAGGAAAAAGTGGAGAGAGAGAGAGAGAGAGAGAGAGAGAGAGAAAGCTAATGAGAGAGAGAGATAGACGGAGAGAGAGAAAACAACCAGGCCACAGAGGGAGAGAGAGAGAGAGACCGAGAGAGAGGGAGGGAGGGAGAGAGAGAGTCCCGCGGGCTCCGTTGACCCGTGGAGCGGAACAACGCGTGACGCAGGTGCAGAGTTCAGCAGCCGCATGTCCGCGAGCGATGCTCCCGCAACAAAAGAGAGAGAATCTGCGGAGCATCAGTGGAAACAACCAGGACAGGTTGAAACAAACAGGGCGAAGAAAACAACCTGGAACACCAGCACGACCCTGATCCAGTCATGACACCAGTCCACATTATAACCTCATCTCAAACAGGGAACTATGATGAAATCTAATTTAATGTCATGTTGTGTATTCATCACACTGACTGTGTCGACAGCGGATTTCTGCTTTATGGGGGGGGGACTAAATATTTACCAAAGATATATTTCTTTATGAGTTGCAAACAAAATGTAGGTCAATTGAGATGCAGTGAAAATTAAGAATCTATTAAACAAACCTTTGCAGGAACTCGTGTGCTGGATGATAACGGACTTTGTTTCAATCAAGGGTTTTTTTTTTTACAGCTAATTAAGTAATTTGCAGCATCACATCATGTGAGCTGCAGGTATTTCTTTTCTTACGCTGAGAATCCAGAGGAGGAACATCAGTGGTTGGTGCAGCTTCTTATCATTGCCAACAAAGGTTGTTTTTTTCCTCTCGTTCTCCCTCAGTTCTCTGTATCAAGCCTCAGGCCTCTTGAAAATGCTTCAGTCGAGGTTGTGTCTGCACAAAAAAAACTACCTGCTGTCTTCCAAGTTCATTCAAATCTCGTTTTGGGAGAATTTCACTTCAGCATCTTGGATATTGCAAACATTACAGATTTAATATTCTATAAGGAGGCTAGGATATTTAGCATAAAGCGTAGTTGTTGTGTTCTTTCCATTATTAATAAAAGAAAAGAGAGAGCTCAAATCCACCAAGGCCCAACCGTGCTTTGAAATTCAATCAAGCTGCAGCAAATTTCACACATTTATAAATACCAGTCGCGTTAATAACCATGATTTTTATAAAATCAAGATCCATGAATTATTCCCAGAGAAACTGATGGAAATGTTCCAAAAAAGAATTTGCTCACAATATTAAAGAAAGTGGGAAAAAACCTGGATCCGCCCTTTGATTTTCTTAGAAATCTGTTTGGTAATTTTTTGATCAAAATCATAATCTCCTTTGCTAAAGTCACGATGAGGAAACTTTCACCCTGGGGCACGGACACAAACAAATCAATGCAAGCGACAGGAGCATCCATCTACCTCCACTGAAACCCTGCAAACTCTCAAATGAACTAATAGAACTACAGAGTTAAAATGAAAATATAAGATTCAAGGCCGCAGGAGTCACAGCAATTATCCAGCTCCCCCTCTGTGTATTCTGCTGACAACACATCATCCAAAGTCCTGTGAAGTTTCTGACGTGGAGATATTTTCCAACATCTCCGGCTATGACCGATGACAAAATATCAGAATCAATGCTGTGACATGTTCCAGAGGAGAATCCAGCAGAGAGAATCCAGAAGTCTGGGGCAGGGCGAGTGGAAAAGGTCTGAGTGGGTCAGGCACACTGAGCCATGGAGGAATTTCAACCTCAGGATTAACACAGGTGGGAATTGCACCGTGACATTATGCAACATCCACTCTTTTTGGTTAATTCTGCATGGCTTTGAAATCACCTATTAAAGTTTATTTTGAAGGTCTGATGAGGCTTAAAACATCACTTCCTGTGCACGAAGGGAAAAATCCATCAGCTGCAAAGTGTTTAAAACATCAAATAAGCGTTCGGCAGCTGGATATGATATGAATCACTGGTCTTTGATGAATTGTTCTTTATGGGAAGCAAATTTTACTTTTATGAAAATGTCACAGGTTGTTACTTTATGAGAGGGCCGGTGGGGAGGTAATCCGGTTACCAGCGTGGACTGAGCTTATGGGAGAGATGAGAGCGTTTGATAGATGCAAAGTACGAGAGCAGGATCCCGACGGTCTCTTCTGTGCGCCGTCTGTCCGTCACTCTGGCAGGAAGTGAGGGAGCAGACCCCCATCAGCAAAGCCCCTCAGCATTCTGTCACGCAATGGGCTGTAAAAATGCTTATCCAACACACACACACACACACACACAGGTTATGCAGAACGCAGACAGCCGATTGCTGGTCGGGAGTAATTCCTGCTCGGGGCACTGTGCTCCAGGCAAGGCAGGCGCGTGCTGGATATTTCATTATTCATTAATTTACTGTTTAACAAATCCTGTCATTACTGAGCCCGAGCCAAGTTCACACACACACACACACACTCAGACACACACACACACACACAAAAGACACACACTCGAAGCAGTGGGTGTCAGAGTGGGTGTCAGGCATGGCAAATCGGCCTGTTTGATCCCGGCCTTCTCAACAAACGGGGAGAGAGCCATGAATAATAAGAAACGCGGAGCCTCGCCGGAACGAGGGAGCGTGACACTGTCTCACAAAAAGCCCTTTAGCATGGAGCAAAGCTCCGCCGGGGCCTCACCGAGGGCCCAGGGTTCATTATATGAAAAGACAAAACAAACAGTTGGCACAACCGTGATCGATATGAAAAGGCAAAGCTCTCGTGCACACAAAAGGCGAAAGTAAATCAGTCATGTTCGACAAAAGGCAGCGTAGAGTTTCCTTTCTGCACATGGAGGAGTGTAGTGTGGCTGCTGTCTAACATTTCCACTAGTCCACTAATGGGATTAAAGCTGCAAATATGTTTTTGGCTCATGCACTCCTGGTTTTTAGCTCAAATCCCCACAAAAACAAAGGGGTATTTACTTGAGTTTCCCATGAAACAGTTGCATATATCCACAGTGATGAACTCAGACACGACAATAATGACTTTTACTTTCCCTTTTCAGTCTAGTTCACTTAATTAATTAACGGAGGATGCCTCAGGGCTACA
The DNA here is from genome assembly GCF_024713975.1 of Paralichthys olivaceus. Lineage (NCBI taxonomy): Eukaryota > Metazoa > Chordata > Actinopteri > Pleuronectiformes > Paralichthyidae > Paralichthys > Paralichthys olivaceus. Next base: position 17,273,342 of record NC_091111.1, read on the forward strand.
AATATTCATTATTTCTCAAAGAAAACATGTATCATAAATATTATAATCATATATTTGTGTTGTACAAGTAAAAAAATTAATTCTAAATCAGCTCTGTCAGCAAAACCACCATGTGCAGTCTGCAGCTGGAGAGAGGTGCGTTGCTCACGTGCAGTGAAACGAAGGGTTAGAGCCTCTGAGTTGCCACAGCGAGAGGGTAAGTCTGTCGTTCCAAGGAGAAACGACTTTATTTCTCGATCGGCTGCCCTCAAGATCAACGCGGTCCGTGGGTGGCCGCAGACTTGATGTCATTAACATGTGACATATGTAGAGCTGACTGGGAGTGGCTGCAGGCCAGTGTTTGTCTCCGCCACTGTTCCCGTGTCTGCAGGGCCAGGCAGGATGAGTCTGGGCTTTGTCAGCAGTCAAGAAGCCAGTCGGCCCGACCACTGTCTGCTGCTATTGATAGTGAACACGTTTATCAGTATGCATGACGGACAGTGTGTGTGTTGGCTGGTAGCTCCGGGCAGGAGGATTGGGGTGGGGGCTTCTGGCTGGTTGCTCTATCAGGGGGGTCCTTGTTGGCTGTGTGGCAGGGACACGGGCAGTCCGGGTCCCCTAAGGTTGGACTGAAGATGCTGAGTTGAAGTGACACAGCTGCTGCTGCTGCTGCTGCTGAGGCAAGACTGCCTCTCCAGACGGGTCAAGGTTACGCAGAGGAGAAGGCGTTTGTGCCACGCAGCTTCTTGCGTGCACTTCCACACATCAACACACAGAAACACAAAGCAACGCTCTCTCTCGGCCAACGAGTTCACCAACATTGTTCCGCTTGCATCTTTATGTGTTCTTGAATCTCTTTAAACAGACTCTGCATGTAAACATTCAGAATGTGTAAGCGAGGGATAAGATTTGGGGCCAGAAGCCGACTGGTTTCTGTTTTCCAGAGCCTCTCGTCAAAAAATGCAACAACATCTGCCTCCGTCTGAGATGGGAATGGTTACAATTGGATTTAACTCCCAGGTCAAATGATCCAGGTTTTTAATTGGCTCTGACTTGAAGGAAACAAGACACCCGGAAGAGTGCACTACTTTGGGAGTGCCCAGTTGTAGGTGCACTCATAAAACCTCTACAGGCAAATGGAAAGGAGTCAATCGCCTTTTTTAGCAGGTCTACCAGCGTTGAAACAACCTGCATATATTTGCTAATTTGGACGTAAAAGAGGTTTAGTTTGAACAGTCAAGATTGACCAGGACCAAAGATGCCCCAAACTATTGACTGTTGCCCCCAGAGGCCAATTCCTCATCAGACAACAGCTGATGGGCTCCAAGAAGGTGGGTTATAAACTATATTTTAGCATCTTAACCCACCATCACTGTCGTGTCACCCATTGGTTTGTCAACTGCCATTTTAAAACGTCGAGTTCAGCACGTTGGTCAGGTTCCTCCCGTCCAATATGAGCATGTGATGATCACTGAAATCAGCGGCTGTGATGATGAGCAACGGAGAAAACCTGCAGGATCTCATGCGCAAGATCGTCACTGTTTATACAGAAACACCATCGGGGGAGATTATTGTTGAGATGCTGTGTGGGGGGTGTTTGAGGATTATTGTTTGAACAACACCTCTATTGGACTCCAGCTTGTGAGTGTGTGTGCATTATTAACTCTCCATTTACTGACCTCCCACCCCCACCCCCAACACACACACACACACATGCAGTCCCCTGACAGACAATTGTTATTAGCTCTGTTTATTGTTGGAGGCATGCTTGGGTCATACCACTTACAGAGACATAAACACTGAGGCAGGACCTGAGACAGGGAGGAGCGACGTCACAGGAGGAGGTCGGACATGAGCGAAGAGCATCAGTTGCAGACATAAAGACGGTTCGACTCAGTGAGAGAAGAATAGTTTGGCCGACACATTGGCAGAACCCATGTTTTATTTTTCACATCTTCCAGAGAATAATATATGAATCTGATGAAAACATCAGTCTGATTGAGAGAACTGGTATCTGAGGTTGTGCATTCGGTGCAGCTTGGTTGAATTGATGGGGACTGTTGGGCCTTAGTGAAGGTATGTGAGTGTCATTCTAGTTTAGTGATGAAGTCACTGCTGCAGCTGGTAGTGTCTCTAACAACCTTGTGCTAAATTCTGATATTGATCTGGAAATGACATCAGGTACATTTCATACAAATGATTCCATACAACGTAAATGCGCTCACACAAAAGGTGTAATCGAAGATTTGGACGAGCAGAGACTCTAGATTTAAAAAAAAATGAGGGAGGCTGACGATGAGAAGAAGAGCAGACAAATGGTATTGTCTGTCGGTTGTTACAGATAAAAACGAAATTCTGCTCCGGCTCACAGACTGAGACAGTCAGAGAGAGAGATGGCCTCAGGGCGATGGAGGTCTCTGTTCAGTGTCTGAACAAAATGCCTAGTCTGATCGAGTGAGCAAGGCCATGAACCAACCATCCACCCCTGTAACATCCAGCCCACCCTCATCACACTTCTAACACTGGTGTGTGTGGGAGAGAGTGTGTGTGTGTGTGCATCTGCTGTGTGTTTACTTCAGTGTGTGTGTGTGCGTTCAGGCTAGACCGATGGATACAGCCATCAGTCCTTTGACAGTTCATCTCAACTGTGACACACAATGTAGTTTGTTAATATTAAGCATTCAATATGCATTCTAACACCCACTGACAGCTCCAGCTGTAGATAATTTCTGTTTTCAAAGGAAAAAATACAATTGGAATTTACAGCCAACTTGAGAATAACTCTTGCAACTCAGAAAAACTATAGTTCAAGTCACCTACTTGAAATCTATTCAGTCCCTTTAGCAGCTTTACAGCTATGGACATTATTTTATTCTACGCAGAATATCAGGTTGAAACTGTTTAATAAAAAAGAGAATTACACCATTCAGTACTAATAAGTAGATTAGTGAGGTTTTAAGCTTTAATGACAGTGTTGGAAAATATGTGTCTTCGGTTTCTTGCCATGAGTCAGATTAAGAGATCGTCACCACTCTTGTTTCTGTACTGAACTACAGCCGCGTTAGCTTTGCATTAAAGGTTCAGTGTGTAAGATTCAGGTGAAAGGGATTTTTGGCCACCGTGGAGGCAGCCATGTTTTTTTACTGTTGTCCAAACTGGACAAACTGAAACCTTTTGAGTTGCAACAACACCTTAAAACACCGTTGGTATTCATGGGAACATAAATCCCAGGTAAAATTTCATTGAAGCTTTTCATCTCTTTTGTTAAAATGAGATAACGTCTCAGCACAAGCACTCAGCCGCTTCAATCCCCCAAAATACAACATTGGCATTTCAATATTCATATAGCTGGACTAAGTGTTTGGGTGTGCATGAGACGGGGACAAGGAGACAAAGGGGACACTGGTGTGGCCGATGGGCTGCTCGGGTTAGTTTGGACGGCAGCGGCAGGGCATTTCTTGATGCTGAACCAAGAGGACAGGAGGAGGCCCGGTCATGACGCTCATCACATCTGAAGCCCCCATCTGTACTGGTGTCTCCCCACCAGTCAACTAACACACATACACACACACCAACCCCAACACACACAGCTCTAATCTCTTCTGACAGTGCTCACATTCAGTTAGGCCCCACAGTGCTTGTGCATGTCACTGACCATAAACAAAACATACACTCCTCTAGAGGAGACACACCACAGGACACGGGGCGTGGACACCCGAGAAATACCACAAGACAGGGGTGTGGGAAGTGTGGGTTGCAAAAAGTGTGTGTGTGATGCCTAGTATGGGTTCCTGTGTGTGTGGATTTGAAGCTTCTGGGGAAGGAGAACAGATGCCTGCAGGTCATTTCATATCTTTGACATTAGGGCAAAGTCAACGGCGGCCGAGTCAATGGAAACAAAGAGACGTCAAGCAAGCAGTCGGAGCTGGGTGCTGCATGAGGCTGAATTATCTCTTTATCCTGTATTTCTGGTTCTCCTTTCTATATTTGGAGGTTTGTTTTTCCTGTACAAATAACTTCATGGAAATGTTGCAAATATTTTTGAACTCCCACTGAATCTCCCAGGGTGGTAACGTCACCCTGAGGCTCAAACAGGGGACAATGCAAATATGAAGTACAGTAAATACTCATTTCACTGAATTAAAATATGATCTAGCCCTGAGTTAATTTAATTACTTGATTATTCCTGTTGACTTTCTGTGTTAAAACAAGCATTAATTATTGGCGTTCAATCGTTGACATACGCATGTTTTTTAATAAATACATACATTTAATCATCTTTGACATTCTAATCATCGACAGTCGAAATGCCATAGAAAAACAGACAAACGGAGGCAGACAGACAGATTCCTTTTAGTCTGGAACACGAAAAATCCACCGACGCTGAAGAAGAAAGTAAAAAAATACATTAAGAAGCTCCGCAGGTGAGATAGATGCAAAACAAGTAGATAGTTAGTTGAAAGAAAATGTCCAAGGTACTAGTTACACAGAGTTTCCTACGTGTAAACATTTTGATCGTATATAAAGATGGATGACAAAAAGTGAAGCCAAAACCTCATAAGCCCCGCCCCCCTCTATGTTGCAAATGGGACACGGATCAAACTAGAACATGCACGTTGACTAGATTTTCATTCTTCCAATGCTAGTCTACGGTATCTAATTCTGTTCTTGCACAGCACTTTGTTTAACTGCAGTCGTGTTTGAATGTGCTAAATAAACTGCACTCACTTCAGTGTTCGCACAATTATTCATTTATGTTTTTAGATATTTGTTATATTCACAATTGTAAGCTAGACACTGCAGTACTTGATAAAACAAAAAAAGTCATTCCGAAGGGGTGTGTGTGTGTGTGTGTGTGTGTGTGTGTGTGTGTGTGTGTGTGTGTGTGTGTTCTTGATCTTGAGTTATGAAAAATGACATTTTAAATCTAAAGGAAAGGGAAATTATTTTCTTCCTCTTCAGAAAAAATATTGACACACACACACACTCCCGTGGGGATGTTTCTCATATTTTTAGCTTCTGTCACAAATTATTACTTTAGATTTTGGTGTTGTGTTTTGGGAAGATGAGCTTCCGGTGAGGGTCCCTGGAGAAGAAGTTTGAATCCCACAGCGGCACCTCTTTGGCTGCTGGCTGCTTAGTGGATGGAAACAGTTGTTCCCAGCAGAGGAACTATTGTTTACAGACTGTTTTTAAGTGACTCTAGTTTTACTCAGCGACAGGCAGTGAAGTGTGACGGGAAATTGGGAAAAACAGAAGCTGGTATAAACAAAAAGACACAAGGTGGATGTGAACCAACAGCATCATGTAGATGGCATGTACCCTTGGATCCGTTCAGCAAGTGATATGTTCTGATCTTCTGCCCCTGTGGCTAAGTTCTGCTGCAGTTAAGGTGCCAAAATTACTCAGTTAATGTTTCAGAGAGACAACGTGCTCCAGCAAACTCCAGGCTCCGTCATAAAACTCAAAAACAAAGCAGCAGTTCAGACTGAAAATAGCACTTAAAGAGAAAAAACAACTCTCTGGTTTGGGTATTTTCCTACAGATACTAATGAGAAGAAGAAATCTGGGCAGATGATGTCCAGTATGAGGAAGTAAGACCCAAGCAAAGACCGATTTTTCCTCCATCTTTGCTTGGGGACACAGCTACGTCATGCTTAAAGTTCGATGATCAACAAAGCTGCGTTAATTCAGGTCAACTCAGCCCCTACAGACAGTCACATTCAGGCGCTGCAGACGTATTATTAAAAAAAAAAAGGATCTAATGAATTTTCTTGTTATGCAAGTTCTACAATAAAGAATATAAGCAACAGAGAGTTTATTAAATCCTGCTGATATGGACCAAATGTTCCAAACCCCCGTGCAACAACCGGTAGCTGGTGGTTACTTCCTGCTCTCTCCTGTTCTGAACCATTGATTTCATCACTCGCGAACTCACAAGCGAAAAAACTGCTTTACACATGAATCATGACTGGATTTGTAAAATGTCTGATTCAAGCCCATTTTTCCCCTCTGTTTTTAAAATTGTCTCTGTCGTCCACACGATCTTCATTTTACTAAATATCTCCCTCCAGACGAGAATACACAAACGACTACGATCACTCAAACAAACACGTCTGGCCTGTAGGGGGCGATAAAGTCTACATCAGCGATCCGTCAAATACCAGCGAAGATCTGAAGATCCATCTCTGCTCTGTGTTCTACTTTAATTTAGAACAAATGACATTTTGTGCAAAGTGTAGGCCCACAACTCCAATTTAATATCAAGTGTAAAACCCAACCTCATTTTCCACCATTCAAGAAAAATGCCTCGTCTGTTCCTCAGATAACTTTTGGACTTTTCGCTCAAACTGCTCAAACTCTGAAGAAGTGAAGAAAATCCTTCTGCTCTAACGCACAGAGGAGAAACTCTTCTCGTGACTATACTGCAAGAGCTGGTTTTAGATTACTTTTATACACCAGTGCACACACACACACACACACACACACACACACACACACACACACACACACACACACACACACACACACACACACACACAGCTAACAGACTGAGCATGATTGACAGCTCTGACCTGAATGTGCACATGGTTCCTTCCCTCGAGCTACAAGCGAGCGAGCACACAGACACACTGCTGTACACAATGATACATATTCTTGCACTTACGTATTCATATGCCCAATGACAAAACCATTAACTCTTCCATCTGTGTGTGCATATATGTATGTATATACTATGCATGTATCAATGCTGGATTCATGTTTATGTATATCTAATCATTTATCTCAGCTAATTATTGGGCCTGTAGCTAAAATATGAACATTACTTCCATTAATTTTGATTTGTGAGGATAAATCATTTGTTCATTTCCTCTTTTCTGTTGTTGTATAATAATATTATGCTTAAACAGTAACAGTTTGACCATGACTGCTGCACAACTGGTTAATTCTTATGTTTTTTTTTATTGAAAGGATCATAATGCAGTTTTCCTAAAATGTGTTTAATTAAAGTTGAAAACTTATTTGGATCCATTCATAAATATCAGTCCCCGTAATATGCAAGATGTGAAAATTAAAAAAACCCTACTCAAAATATCAGTTCAAGAGTTTTTGCATAATACTGCCGACAAACAAACGTACAGGGGTGAAAACACAACCTCCTTGGCGTTGCACATATTCACCATAATGAATGAAATGAAGGAGTGAAACAGTGCAGTTCATTGGTGTGTCTAACAGTTTCTAAAAATGGAATAAGCTTTATCAGGCTTCTGTAGTCGGATTCTTTCATTTGTTGGTTTTGGCATTTTAATTGGACTTGTTGACAAGAAAAGCTAAAGAGCGTAATTAGCTCTGTTCCTTGCACACGCTCTGTTTATGGCTAAGTCAGAGAGGCAGGTTGTTGTGCAGTCGGGAGCGTTGTTTCTCTCAGATCTCCCCTAAAACGAGCCACAGGCGAGTCAAAGTGAGTGTTAACAAGAGGAATACCAGCCGCTTCCAGCACTGAGCCTCAACTTGCCCAGTGGAGCCAGCAGTGGGCGAATATTCATCGCCGCTCACGTAATCATTCTGACTTCAGTGTGGTAGATCCGAGGGGTTGTTCTAGTGACCCGCGGGGCTGCGGAGCGACTGCAGCGTCTTGTTTGAATCATATGAGCTGGAATGGTGAGGGAGTTTTTTCTGTTATTCTCCAATGGAGGGAACGTACAGCGTTACCTTCCTGCTGTGTCCTTGACAACTTTACTCGTCAGTTTCAGTTGTTTTTCCACATTAGCATTAAATAAGTTAAGCAGATTCGTAGGGGAGCAGATCTTCATCTTCACTCTTAGGTACGACATTTATTTCAAGGCGAAAACTGAGAGAATCCCAGCTTCATTATCCTGAAATCACTTTAACTTGAAGGAATTGACTGAGGCGCAGAAACGCAGCATTAGATACCATGTTGCTACTGTGTCGTGCAAAGCAGTGACAAAGTGATAAAGCAGACATGCCCCATTTCTAACTTTTGAAAACAGTGCAGTGTAGCGTTGCAGGCGCACACACACACACAGACACACACACACACACACACACACACACACACAGATAGTAAAGGCGGGGCCGAGAGAAGCAAAGCAGAAAGCAAGAGGAGGGCTCACCATCTTCTCCGTTAAGCCTGGCTGACTAATTCTTGCTGCTAATTTGCGTTTGGTTAATTAACTAATTACTGAGGATGTCTGAGGGCGAGGCTGTCTGTCAGCCTGTATCAGTAATTATTTTCATCGTTTTAATTAGACTCACGCTCTCCGAGACTCAATTTCTGCCTTCCCACCGAACACACACACGCACACAGAGTGAGAAACACACACGTTCAAGCATCCTGTACTTGGTAAACAGCCTCCCAACTGTGTGGTCGCCCCATAACTTCTATACATGGTGATTGATGTTTTAAGATAAAGGTTCGAGATAGTCTTCATTTAAAATTCAGTGTCGTAGTTATGAAGTTATCTTAGAGGAAAACACTGCGGGGACTTCCCATCGGACAGGAAAGTTAGGAAAGTGCACACGACTGGAACATTAACAAGTAACCAAAGTGATTCTCGTTGTTATAATAGTTGGGTTTCTTCATGATTTTTAATTAAATATCTCCCTAATATCCGCTTAACTTTGTTTTTATTACCATGTATTTAATAAAGCACCTTGTAAACCTCTTTAGATAAGTGATATTCAAATAATAAATAATAAAAAAAATATCTTCTGTCCCCTGGATAATCATAATAATCCAGATTCCCACCAAAATTGAATGGGTTCCTCCCTGACCCATAATGCATCATTCTATAAAGTTAAATCCATTCAGTTGAGTTTGTGTAATCTTTCTTACAAACAGAATCACCTCCTTGTTGGAGCTGATCGTGTCTCGAACAGCCACGCGTCCTCCCCGGCTTTAATCCCGACAATTCGGCCACAATATCAACGTCACACAATTTCAACCTTTGCTACGCAATATCCACAAACTGTCGCTTGACGAGGGGGCTGGGGACAGTGTGTTTCCAGCCTGATAAGAATCTCAGCATGGGGGGAAAAAGTTTCCCCATATCGTTTGAAAATCTGTGAAATAGAAAAGCAAAACAGGGCTCGGAGTCGAAGCTGCGCAGTAATTTACCATATCTGTAAAAATTACATAATTCAGAAGTATAATGAATAAAAATCTTTTCTTCTAAATTGTCTCTTTGCTCTGCTGTTGGAGTTGTGATATATTTTTCAAAGTGCGGTTGTTGTTTAGGCGTTTCCTGCCCAGAATCAGATGCCTCATCAGCGTTCTGTCGGGTCAGAGCCTGGCAGAGCGGGGGAGAGTAGTAAATAGTGAGCAGATCTCTGGCAGAGCGGCCGTACAGCAGATTTCATCCCGAGAAGCCAACTTTAGTAAACAGGCAGAACTAATGAGGACACTGAACACACACACACACACACACACGGGCAGACATCCACACACACACACAACTCAGTGTCTGAGCATTTGGAGGCCTCGGGGCCCCGAGGCCAGAGCAGCCCAGATACCTGATGGGAGCAGGGACATCAAAGCTGCAGGATTAGAGAGAGGAGAGAGGAGAGAGCGCCGCAGGGAGGAAATGCTAACTTATTATCCGCTTCCCAGCTAATCCTGTTATCTACAGAATATAGCTGTGTTTAACCCCCCTACACACCTCCCTGTAACAACACACACACTCACACACACAGAATTCAGCGTTCGGGGGGTTCAACAGCCTCCCAGAGCGCCCCCTGGATCCACCCCAAAAATCTAGTTGCACATCTTAGTTAAAAATAATGTCGATGTAGCTCAACCTTCACCAACTCCTGGTCGTCCTCCTCCTACATCCCTCTCAGACACCCTGGGTAGGCTAATAACCTGCTCCCTAACCCGTCCCGAAGTCCGCGTTGGTTTTCGTAGGCTCTCAGGTGATGTAACACACCCTCGGGCAGACATATTGGAGATCCACAGATCAGAGCTGCCCCGGGCTCAATGAGGCACCAGAGCTGAATATGATTTAGCCCCCCCCCCAAAATCCATTTCATTTGTTCACCTACATTCACAAACCAGATTCAAAGCAGGAAAAAAATGACAAAACACAGCAGCAGACTGAGTTCAAACGAAGACGTTCTCTAAAAATCTGGGATCTGCCTCCTGATCCAGATCGACATCAAAATTATTTGTTCTTCCCTGACCCATGACAAATGCCTCCACAAAGTTTTGTGATAATCCGTCCAGTAGTTTCTGTGTAATTCTGCTAACAAACAAACCAAGAAACCAACGAAGGGGGGGGAAACACAACCTCTTTGGTGGAGGCAATTATAGTTTTTCAAAGTAATACATTTGTAAGATTCATTCAAATACATATAATATTTTCAATTTTAAAGATTTCAGCCGACTGCAGATGTTAACTCCAAGTGGAATGTTCTTTAAATGTTTTATATTTTCATCTAGATGGCATTTTTTATATTAATTACACTGAGCGCACTTGCTTTGAGTGATTGAAGCAGTTTGCTCGAACCCTCAAGTGCTTCTCTTAAATTCCTCTAAGAGTTCTAAGATGTAATTGTGACTTGTTGCATATTCAGCCGCCTCGGTTCAATTTCGAGATAAAAACTCTGCCGATATAAAACACGTGTCACGTGAAATAGTAAGACAAACATACGATATCTGCTTTTGTCTTATGTTTAATGCTTTTAGTAATTTAGGAGACATGTGCTTGCAGCATGTGCTCTGCAGAGTGTGTTTACACTCTTGTCAATGTTGTATATGAAAGTTGTATAATGGGCCACACATTCATTACAGCTCTGACAGCATGTAGGAAGCACATGAACCACTAATTCCTTCTGATCAGGCTGCAAAATAATGTGGTCTGACAGACGATTAACTGTAAACAAACTCTGCGTCGCTTATTGGCCTCTGTGTAAACTATGTCGACACAACAACAGCTTACAACCACGACATGGCGGCATGAAGGGATAACGATGAGTGGACGTTACTTTGCTGCAGGTAGAAAAGTTAAACTTCTAAGCAATTAGCCCATTGTCCTGTCTGACCGTAACACCTGTAAAATAAAGAGGTGGAGACAAAAAAGAGAAGGGGGAGAAGTTGAAAGAGAGAATTCCTCACAGATAATGTGCACAGAAGTAGTGACAGAACACTGGTGTGCTAATACATGCAGATGAAGTGAAATTGTCATTAGGCTAAACAGTACTAAACTAATTGGGAGTCATGGACCCTCCTATCTGCTAATTCTAACCCTAAACCCCGGCCCCGTATCTGCGAGCAAATGGAGGGAGGGAGGGAGAGAGAGAGAGAGAGAGAGAGAGGAGGAAAAGTGGAGGGAAAGAGCTGAAAATGAGAGTGAGGTAAAGAGAGGAAGAGAGAGATGAAGCCTAATTAAGAGTGCTGGGATTTATGCAAATGAGACAGTGCTGATATGGTAATCAGAGCCTGCAGGGCCGTAACAGGCTGTGTGCTGTACGCGCTGTGTGTGTGTGTGTGTGTGTGTGTGTGTGTGTGTGTATCTAAGAGGCTGACAGCTGGCTGTGAGGAAGGTCAGAGCCAATCAGGCTTTTATTCTAATGCACACTGCCCTCTGGCCACTCCACCATCCCTCTTGCTCTCCCTTTCTCATGCACTCGCTCTCCCCGTCTCGGTGTCTCTCTTCCCCTCGCCGTTATCCTAACCCACTCCACTCTCTCTCTCTCTCTCTCCGTCTCCCTCTCTTTACATTTCGCTGGTTGTCTGTCATGATGCACCCTGACACTGCACACAAACCTGCGCACAACTGTTTTCACACATTTGCTGGCACTTGGACTTCCTGTTGGTTCAGATTATTTCCCGTCTTTAATACAACACACTCACAAGCCAAGTTACTGCTGTAATTATTCCTCCTGAATATTCTGGCTGTGAAGTGTGTCCTCCCTAACGTGACAATTCTGAGGGGGACTCGCTTTCACCGAAAGAAGTGAATTAAAGCAAGTTAACAATTAAAGGTTTCACGACTGTAAATGTATTTTTCATTTCACTGTCTTTAAATGTACTGCTCCTATAGCAACTGTTAACAAGCTGCAGCTGACACTACAAAATAAAAGCACTTTTTATACAATGCCAGGCTCAGACCCGTCGACCTGACACACACGCGTGACTTTGATCGGTCGTGTCACCGCTCGATTGAATGAGCGACCTCTTAAGATCTGTGACGTTAGAGCATCGCTGTAGATTTCTGGACCTCACAAGTGGAATGAAACACAAGAGCTGCTTGATAAGTGTTAAACGCAGGCAAATCAGCATGTGCACACAAACACAGTCTCTATCTCTCTCTGAAACACACACACACACACACACACACACAACCCAGGGCCATGTGGCCATATCAACACATCTGAGTGTAATCCAGTTAACAGAGTATCCCAAATGACTAAATTAATCAGAGAAATATTATCTGGCTCATCTCTCTGTAGTGCTTTGATGTGTGCACACAAACACACACTCCAGGATACACACACAGACACACACATTAGGGTGGAACATTGGTCTAACTGAGAAATTACTTTACCTGCTCTGATAATAAGGCCTCAAACCCATGAAGGTGCCTGTGAGATACCATCATTATACCGACACCCCGAGGGCCGTGGAAACACACACACACATACACAGACACACACACAGCTCTGTTGTGTACATGGTAGTGAGGAAGATCAAAAAGATGCATTGATTCACAACTCCAGATAGAGAGTACAAAAGCAGGAGATAGAACAATTCTAACTTGATGTTGCACCTACATACAAATCTTCACCGGCGACATTGTGATGTTTTTAGATAAAGGTGATGTTGGACTGTTCACTGAGGTCTCGTGTATTTATTGTCTTTCCTGCAAAGGTTACAGCTGCAAAGCAAATGACAAACAAAAGAACCTTGTGTGTGTGTTGATCCTCAGCGACATAGTTCAAAGTCAGCTGGAATTTTCTGGAATGCATTAATCTATAATCATAAATAAAGAAGACATTTTGACACTAGCTAAGCCTAAAGAAGGAAGTCCCTGCGAGACACCACCTTAAGTCTTTTTATTTACTTATAATAAAATATAAATTCAGTGCTTGTGTTGGAACAGACAGCCGCTGCTTCCCTTAGCTCGGGGCCATAACGCCTTATGTACACAGCATACAGTCCAAGTTATTCACCACCTGGTGAATAGATCTCAACACACTATAGATATCTCTCTGTGTTTTAACATTCATGAATATGCAACGAGCTGAGAACGAATTTTATGTAAACAAAGTTCTTGTTTGACACATTACATTTACTCAAGATCTTTTTTGTGAACCCTCAACTGTCACTACGCTTCCTTCACTCACATGTCAACGAGAATCCTCCGACTCCTGACACGACAAAGAGAAGAAACATTTTATTATTACCTACTGTTAGAACCTCTAATTCATTTGTACGTCTGCCTCTTGCGCAATGACAATAAAGGTTTTCTATTCAATTCAAAATTCAGTTTAACTGAAAATCTCATTAAATAATGATCCTAATTTTACAACCCTGCTTCAGTCCTCATGTGAATCCACACAAATGACAGAGCTGCTTTGGGAAACTTGGTGTCACAGCTTATGCATGAACAGAATAACAATGAATCAGCAAAACATCAAAATCCCTCCATCCATTCGTTTACTGCAGCTCAGGGTTTGTGTTGCTGTGGCAGCAGGTTAAGCGAGGTAGCCCAGACGTCCCTCTACCAGGCAACGCTTTCCAACTCCTCCTGCCAGGTCCTGAGGCGTTCCCAGGCCAGATGAGATATATAATCTCTCCAACGTGTTCTGGGTCTTTCCCCAGGGGGTCTCCTACCAGTTGGATGTGCCCCGAAGACCTCGAATGGAAGGCGCCCAGGAGACGACCCAATCAGATGCCAGAACCACCTCAACTGGCTCCTTTCAATGCCAAGAAGAAGAAGAAGAAGAAGAAGAAGAAGAAGAAGAAGAAGAAGAAGAAGAAGCTCTACGCTCAGAGCTCAGATCAAAATAACTCAATTAAAAAAGTGAGGAAAAAAGAAAATGCATTTCTTGGTCTCAGTGAACGTTTCCACAGCTTTTCTTTAAGTGCTGAATAGATGGATGGGACTTAAATCAAACTTGTAATTACATGAGAGTTTCAGTGTCGCAGTCTTAATGGTGTGTGACAGAACTTAATTACCATCAGTTTGGAATAAGAATCTCGCTCGTGTTGCTTCAGAGGTGCTTCCCATGCTGCCGGTAAACATTTCCACCGACGCTGCAGACGAACTACAGTGCGACTGTGTGGCAACATTAGCGTGGAGCCGTGATCCGGCATCTCTGGACCATTTTTGGATTCTCAGTGTTAATTAAAAAGGAGCATGTTAGCAGAACCAGGTGGCTCTGAGCCAGCGCGGTGCTCACCAACAGAAACCTCCATTTAAATAATGAAAGCAATAAAAGCAACAACAACAACAACAATAAAACCTTTGGAAAACATTTCATAAACCATCAGCAGCCAATTAGAGGAGCCTGCACAGGCAGTGCTGTGCTTTGTGTGTGTGTGTGTGTGTGTTGGGTATTAGAGCGTTACAGCGCCCAGCCAGGCTGTGCCCCGCAGGCTCGACCTTCTAATCATTATCTGTCTGTCTTATTACGCTCCAAACCGGGCCACTCTTAAATAAAATATGCAAAGGTTTCTTAAATGATGACCCGAGGCTGCGCGCGCCGCCGCTGCTCTACATGCTGTTAATCTGAGAAATGCAAATTCCCTTCATCTCGCACTCGCCTTTATTAACTTTTTTGAATTTAAAATTCCACGAACAATGAGTTCTGTCAGCTTCTGAAATGATATTTTCTCTCCTCTTTTTATGTGCGCACGGAAGCGAGTTTAGAGCATGAAATTACCAGGGGAAATATGAGCGGTTTCATCTCTCCCGCACAATTTAATTGGCTGCTTTGCAATTATTAGTTTTTGCTGCTAAAGTTTTTTTTTTTTTTTTTTTTTACTTTACTGTTACTGTTTCTTTAAAGTGGCAGCTCACAACAATGTTTTATTTTTCCATTTGTGTGTGTGTGTGTGTGTGTGTGTGTGTGTGTGTGTGCGATGACTGCAATTCCACCGGCAGCCGCTCTGATTGGTCGACTCGAGTCCATGTGATCTGCTGTTATTTGATGTTCGGATTTCAAATTCAGTGATGTTGAAAGAGGAACAGGAAACTCAGTGGATGAAACATATTTGACGGATGAACAGATACAGGAGGCTCCTCCTTCTGGCACCTCCTCCTTCTGACCTCCAGATTTTCTCAGACTTTTTAACTTCTCCAGGCCGTCACAGTAACGTCTTGATGTGGGTGTCGCTGCATTTGCTCATTTTTAATTTGTTCGTTTGCATGCAGGACATCCAGGTTAGAATAGAAAGACTGTCCCCAGACAAACAACAGCAACAGGCTGACCTGTGTTTCCAAATATTTGTTGTGCTCTCCAGGAGCAAAAGTCCAAGTAAGGCGAGGTTATGACTGCATCATGATGGACAGAGGCAAAAATCCTCAATGATAATTTATATTTCATATATTTCTTTAAGTCACTGGTGGTAGTCAACATTGATTCTCTCACCTAAAAACATTAAACTACACTTTAAACTTGCAGAATTTCATTTGTGAAGTTATTTTAGGCCGGTGCAACAAAGAGTTATTGTTAATGCGTTAGTGGCACAACCTCCGGACCAAGAGACATGGGGAACAATACACTTCATTTGGAATTGTGTTTTCAGGATTAAGACAAATGTTATTCCAACGTTCACTCTCTGTTTTGGTCTCTACCAGTTTCTGGGGTAAATATATATTATTATTCGCCATTCACTAAAACTCTGCTGCAGTTTTTTGTTGAATACAAAAGGTTTTCAGAGCATCTCCCGGCTGTAAATCAGGAATATAAAAGTGTGACTTAAAATATTACTAAAGTTAAAGGACCAGGCTGCAAAACTGAAACTAGAAGGGAGCTCAGAGAGTGAACACCTTCTTATCTCACCACATTGAGGAAGGTGCAGATAAATTCAGATCAGCACCGAGTTCTTCTTTGGGTCATGTTCTGCCGCTCCACAAAATTTCATAGAAATCAGACGAGTAGTTAATGAGTGATCCTGCTAAGTGCATCAGGTATGAGGAAGCTTGCGTTTTATTTTGAAAGGGAACGACAGTGAGAAACATCTTTAGTAAAATAAACCGATCTACTCTATTTTCCACATTCCTCTTTTCACCCTTTTCCCTTCTCCCTCTCCTCGTCCCCTCCTGCTTGGCGGCAGAGTAATGGGCGAGATTATGAGTGTGTGGAGGCTTCAATTACTTCAGAGGAATAATGACTCTGAACTAATGTTGATTAGAAAGAAGGGACGCCAGCATAACAGGGGGCTCCCGCTTCATTCCCCTTAATCACCCTCCTTATTTACCTCTGTGCCAGGAAGCTCCCTCTGCGCCCGGCTGCACGGAGGACCCAGGAAGTGGTCGGAAACAATAACCGAGGTCAGGATATGAAGTCAAAAGGTCCAGTGGCTGAAATTATGAACCGTCAACTCCTACGTCCTATAACAAAGAAAAGGGTGGCAACAAGTTTTGGATAAAACTTGAGATCTTCGCTCGCTTTTCTGAATCGTCGTTTATTCGTATTTGAGTTTTTCTTAAGTTTGTATTTTTTTGTGTTTTCACACGGTCAGTATTTATTCTTGTCTTTTATGTGTTTCGATGAATTGCACTTTTATTTGCTCTCCTTCTTGCCTCGAATTGCCCCTGGGGAGACGATTAAACTTATTTGAATTTAACTGTATTTCTGAGAAATAACTTTGTAGTAATGTAGATTTACCTCATTATGATTTTGAAATGAGATTCCGCTGCTCTCGTCTCATGTCACTCCCGGCAACGATGGGATGTTTGATTGCCCAGAAAACAAGTAAATCGCCTCTTAAAGTAAAAACCTTCAGGGTCAAAGGTTTAAGATTCGGTCTCATTTTGATTCTCACTCTCAACTTTCTGAGTTAAAGTTAAAACAGGAGTGATGTCATCACCCAAACCGAACGAGTGAAGAAGAAGAAACGGTTGAAAACAAACTCAAAGCTCAGCAGCGTTCGATCTCTTTGCATGTTCCCAAACCACATTTACATGAAGCCCACTCCTCCTCTCTGCTCAACTTGTAATTTCACTCCTGCGAACGTTGTTTCATTCTCACCGTAACACCCCGCACCCCCACAATTACAGCATCTCTCCGCTCTCAACAAACGTCCTATTGTCCTTGACGCACCGTACTTCAAAGTACATTCACCCCCCCTGCGCTTCCTCCTCCTCCTCCTCCTCCTCCTCCTCCCGACAATTCATTTTGTTTTGCTGTCGGTGTTCAGTCAAAGAACTTTCAGGCTGGAAGATGCTGACGCCAAATCTTTGCCGCAGCACAAAGCAACGCTCATCGCTTTGTTTTCAAACGCAGATGAACAGCGAGCACATGAACACGATTTCAGATTGTTCGTTTTTATTTAGTGTTCAAAGCATCTGTAATCAACAGAGTCAATTGTCGTTATGAAAAAAACAAATGATTGCTTCGTATGTGATGGATTGTTGCGAAAGAGCAATTGATTAGGCCGACCGGATCATTGCCAGGAGCCCAGAGCATTGTGGGTAATGGCGAGGCGGCGCCGGGGTGCACAGTGACACATGCACACACACGTGCAAACAAACATTTACACACAAACACACAGATTTATCTATCCTGCGATATTGTTGGTATTGAATAATTCAATGATTTTATCAGGCTCCACCACAACAAATGACTTAATTATGCTAATCTGAGCCAGAAACTCAAAGAGGTGTGTGTGTGTTAGAAAGATTGACAGGGGCCTACGGGCTTCAGCTCCGAAACGCTGATCTGGAATTTCACATCCTTATCCAGAAAGCCTTAGGACACACACACACACACACACACACACACACACACACACACACACACACACACACACACACACACACACACACACACACACACACACACACACACACACACACAGGAGCCACTGGGCGATTAGCACTACCCTACCTAGAGTCTTTTGATTTGCATACCAAGTCAGATGGAATTCATATCAGTGTGCAGCAAGTGTGACACACACACACACACACACACACACACACACACACACACACACACACACACACACACACACACACACACACACACACACACACACACACACAAACTCAGAAGATGCACAGGCACAAACACACACACACACACACTCTTATATAAAAAGGTGGTGTGAGAAGTGAACACACGACAGTTGTGAGCGTGTCACCGGCTCCTCATTGGTTATAATTCAGCGTGATGGACTGTCTGTGTCTGCACTGCATCACCGTGGGGCAACACACACACACACAGACACACACAGACACACACACAAACCTGTGGTGTCAACACATTAACATAAAGACAAACACCAGCCGCTTCACGCTGATTGAAGAAAAGAAACTGCACATGTTTTCATGTGGTTTTAATAAATTTACTTCACAGCGCTGACGTCAGGACGGTGTCTCGCCTCTTTATTACACAGCTGAGAAAACCTGTACCTGATTTTCACATTTGCAAAGCAAGTTTTTGTGTCCTCCATTTATTTACCTCAGAAAAAACATTTTTTCAATTATATAATCCATAATTACCACGTCTAGTATTAGATTTATTCATTCGATTTATTTTGAGCCCCATTTTATTTTCATTTAAATGAGTTTTATTTAAATATTGAATAAGTTTCTCTTCTCTATTTTTCTTGCTTCATACCTTATTAAAAATGTATTTATAACATTTCCTTTACTGCTGAGCCAACCTGTCCTTCATCCAACACTTCTCAGTGTCCCGTTGACCTTCTGTCTCCAACGAGTGAGATCTGATGCAGATCATTGAATAAAGAATCTCAACGCAGCAAAGAAACAAAATGTGGGGAAATAAACCATTTTTGATTAATCAGCATTTCAGTAAATAAAAGATCTTATATTTCTATATTTATTTATTCTGTTTATACATTTTATACTTTTAGTCACTCAAGTCACATTCACACACATTCACACACTGCACTTCTTCTATCTCACAGCCATCGGTGGCAAGTCAGGGGTTCAGTGTCTTGCCCACGTGAAGTTTTTGTTTCATTTCTCTCTGTGGATAAGTTGCATTTTAACAATAAAAAACTATGTTGCTCTGTCTGTTTATATTGTTCGACTGTCAAACATCTGCGGGGCCTGCTTCCACATACAAGCTATAACACCAATAAGTCCAGCAGCTCAGCCTGGACAGAAACACTATTTAATAGAGGCCATGAGCACTTTTATGGAAAACAGCTGTATTGAATCTGTTCCAGCTTTCTCTCCGTTTTTTTCTCTCTCCGCTTCATGAATGAAATTTCCCATGCTGCACTGCTCCGGGCTCTTGCACATCTGAGGTAGAGTGTTCTCTTCGTTCTCTTTGTCTCCGTCTTTAATGCCTTCACACACCTTATTGCCGTTTGTCAATTACTGACACATTTTGGCAACAAACACGGCATTAATTGAAACATTTAATTAGCATTAAAACCTGCAGTAATTAACACCTTTTCTCCAGTGCGCTCTGAGCCCAGCTCAAATTCTATTAAGGCTTTAAGCGGCTCACTATTTCCCTGCTCTGCACTGACTTTTTGTAGCATCCACAGATTTGTGTGTATGTGTGTGTGTGCGCACACTCAGGGCCCCAGGTAAGGAGCCTCCGTGAGGAGTCGAGCACCAAGGCCAGGCCTGCTGGGTGCCCAGGGGAGGACAAGAAGAAAGGCGGGCGAGGAGGGAAGAGAGAACACATGAGGCGGGGGGGGGTCAAGATGGAAAGTGAGGGGAGTGCTTGAAAGAGGGACGAGGGAGAAATAAGGTGGGAGGCAAAGACATGAATGAGGGAGGAAGAAGAGAGGGAGCGACAGAGGGATTAAAGGAGGAGGAGGACTGGTGAGCGAGTGAAGAAGAGGAGGATGAGGATGAGGAGGAGGAGGGTGCGTGTGTGTGTGTGTGTGAAAAGAGACAAGAAAGAAAAGTGAAGCAGAGCAACTGAACATTCACGCAGAGGATTAGGCAACACTCTCACGTGTGTGTGTGTGTGTGTGTGTGTGGCAGTGTGTTTTACATACACGACGTGTTTGCACATACTTTGGTGTGTGTGCTCATGTGTGTGTGAGGCCTACTTGGAGCCGAAGCAGGGGCCTGGATTAGTTGCATTTGCCAGGGCTGGGGGGCAGGATTAGCAGGCCAGGCTGCTGTCTGAAGACGCTCTGCCACCACTAATGGCATTATTAATAGGCAGCTAAAAAATTCATTAAAAAATCCATTAAAAATAAATGTGTTTTACATAAGACTTTGCCCCAGGTAGAGGGGGGGGGGGGGGCATGGGAGTCAGGGGGTGAGACGGCTGCAGGAGGGAGAGAAAATGGGAAAGATGAAATGGGCAATTGTGAGCTTTGAGGTCAGCTGAATATCACAGTTCAGATATTAGAGAGAAAAGTAAATACACAAACACACACGTGACTGGAAACATGTTGGATAATGAGGCTAAACCAACACGACCGACGTCTCAGAGAAAATGTCCACACAGCTGACGGCTGCACGCTGTCAGTCTCCCCCGTCCGATACTGACACGACAGATTTCACAATGAACAAAAAGGTCTTCAGTCCTCTGGCAAAGTAAAGGAAGCCGACAGACGGGGAGTCTGGGCGGCGCACACACCGATATCACTCAAGATGATAATCCACAGCATCATCGTTTATATAAAATGTCTTATGATTGGTTGCTGAGGTGCAAAGAAACTGAAGAATCATGCATATTTAACAATACACCATAAAGTCAAAATAAAAGGATTTGATATGAGACAACACTTCAATTAAACTGCAGGTTTCACACACTCTAGATATCGGTTATCCAAATGTGACAGATTTCTTTATATCAAGATCAATATATTATTGTTCCCTGGGAAACTGTCAATAACACACTGGTGAAGACAGTGAGAAAAAAACAATCCTTCCATCCTTTCACCAAGTTTGTGCAAATACTTTTAGTAGTTTTTTTTACGTAATCCCGACAAACACCCGACAGAGCCAATTATTCAAAATGTTTCTGTTTGATAAATGGTAGAAAAGTTTTATAAACTGCATGTTTTATAACAAGGTTTATAGAGAGGTTGTTGTCAGAAATGCATTTTAAAGAAATAAACCCATTTTAATTCCATTGTAGCACTCAGTTTATAATGCTTCAAATGGTAAATAGTATTTCTTATGTAAGATAAGAGGTTTACCTTGATTTATCCTCCGTTCAGGAAATTCACAAATTACACAGCGGCACCGCAAGAGGAAAACATTGTAAAAGAAAAAAAGAAAAAGAAATAATGCTATATATGTACATAAGGCTGATGCTTTTTTTAAATGTATAATATAGAGGTGAAAGTCATTGTGCAATTTGTCCATTCTTTGTAATATATGAGCACAAAATGTGCAGCATTTCTTTCCTGAAATATAGTTTTCGGTATTTGACTGTAGGTGATGTGGTGTTTTGTCGAATGGCTGATGGCAAACATGAAATAATAATAATTTATACAATATTGACTGCATTGAGATATCATTGTTTTCAACACTGGCCTGAAATCCAGTGGCTGCGTGAAAGAAAAAAAGGAGAAATACTGGCACACTGATCGTACTCTTACACATTGTGTTGCTCCAAAAACAATCTGCAGCAAATTATTTAAACTGATTAGCCTCTTCAAATGAGTGAGATGGTCGGGGATTATTATCTCTGAGAGAGAGAGAGAGGGAGAGACAATGAGGGGGAGGTGAAAGGTGAGGAGGTTCTGCTTTGTGTGTGCCTGGGGGACATTTAACCAAATCAGCTTAACAACAATAGCTGCGTCTGCGGAGACACACACACACACACACACACACACACACACACACACACATGAAAGAGTCGGTGTAGGGGCCTCAGAACGAGCCCGGGGGCCCTTGCTGTAGCCTGAGGGAGTCATGTATATGTAGGAAGAGTCAGTGGGGACTCTGGTAATTGTTCGCATACAAACTCAGTAACGTCCATCAGCGCACACACACACACACAAACATGCAAACACACACAAGCATCCCCAGCAATAATGGAATTTGAATAAGGCAGGTTTCAAGCAATCACAGATTCATTTCCAGCAGGACGCTCTGCCCCTCAGCAAACACACGACGCAGGACGCCCCACTTCTCCATCACATGTGCTCACTGTCAACACGTGAAACTGTCTTCACTCAATGTTGGGACTTTCAGTTATAATATTCACTGTTACCACAAGAACAAATGAGGATGATAACGTAGACACTCTGTTTTTGAAGCTTCCTTGTGTTCAACTTGTTGTTTCTACATATTTTATCAAATTTCCGACGCTTGAGTGACAGACGCCGCCTGAAATTACAGATTTACCGCATATGTTGCTTTTAGATAATGAGGCCCTTTTCATTTTAGTCACAATGTTTATACATGATCAAACTAAACAATGAAATCTGCTTCTATTTGTGCAAATGACAACAGAATATAAGCAAATGAATTTTGTCCAAACCACAGAAACAAGCAAAGTGTTTCTGAAGATGGAATCCTCGTACCAGACAAAACATTCACATGAAACTCAAACAGGGACATTTTAGGGGCGAGGGTTCAAAAACTTGTGAGTTTGAGTTCTTTACAAGAATTAATAAACAGCAAACAACGTCAAGAGTGAGATACAGCAGCAGATTCATCAGGCTTTCATTTCATTTTCATTCAGGGAACAAAAGCTCTTTGGTCAAGGTCGAGAAATTAGAAACAACTAATGACACTGAGGCGTGAGGTTAGACAGTTCAACTAACTACAATGATGTAGATTAACATTTGACTGATGTACGCATATGTTTGTTCAGTGTATGTGACACGAACACAAGAACCAACCACATCCTCATTGCATTCATCGAAAACATAACACGATCGCTATTACATTTCCTGTAAAATCATGTTTGTGGAATAGATGGATTTTATGTAAATGCAATTTCAGACCCAACAAAAGTGAACATGCATTCATTGCACATGTCGGCGAGGACGGGTCGAGCCCAGCATAAATAAAATCATAGAAAAGAGTAAGTGAACCAACTCAGCTTCCATGTCAAGCACAAACATCACTGATAGGACGAAGCATCAGGCGCCTCTGATTGGTTAGAGCGAAGTAAACGAACCAATAATAAACAGATGAGCAACCTCAGATGAAAACGAATCAATCTGATCGTTAGTTTAATCAGCACCATCGTGTGAAATCACAACTCAAGTATCTCTGAAGCTTCACTGATCACCAGAAAGTTTTCTCTCTAAGTTTTGGTGAAACTGCACTTGGTCTCCCACAACAACATCATCATCATCATCATCATCATCATCATCATCATCATCATCCATCAGATGCTTGTTGGGTAGGCATCATGAGGTGATTAAGAATATGTCAGCAAAAGGGATCTGGATCAGAGCCGGAAAAAAAGTATAACGCAACTTACCGAATATGGGTGAGGAAGGGCAGAAAGTAAAAGGCAGGAAAGAGCACCTCCCGCTGTGCAAAGAAAAAGACAGCATAAAGTCAGCAACATTCACACTCAAAGCAAACATCAAACATCATCAAACACACAGAATGAGACACTTTGATCTCCCTGGCTCCACAGGAAGCCAGCATCTTTTAGAAAATCCTCCAAATGTAAATTAATTTACTACAGAAAGAGTTCCCGAGGCGCTGGTGTGCAACCGAACACCAGACATCAGAGGGTTAAACCCAAACTCTGCAGCTCAGCCCACAGAGACGGTTCAGTCGTGGTGAGTAAATCTTAACTCTGAGCCACGCATGCAGGTCCCCCACCAACAGCCAAACTAACACGCATGACGGGGTTTTGCATTACTCCCGAGTCGATTACCCGACACACGGGGAATCTGTTTGTGTTGGCGCCTCCTCAGCTCATCATTACCGACATCGCAGAAAACCATTTTTCCTCAGCAGGCCTTTCTCCAGCGCTGCGTGTTGGAGGAGAGTTTAGGATGTGTTGGCAAACGGAGCACTTTGTCTGCAGGCTTTTAGCTGACACTTCAGTTGCACACGGACACGGAGAGATTCGCCTCTAACGTGTTGCATTTCATGTTCAGTGTGTATTAATATTTGTGCTTGTGCAACACATGAGGATTTGTCGGTGTGGAGCCAAAATGAAAGGTGCATTGACTTTATGTGAGGTTTAGATTCTGGATTAATTAACTTGCATTAATGTCATTGCTTACAAAATGCAAAACCTGCGCTCATATGAAGTTTCCAGACCTGAAAGAGTTTGTCTTTTACATATGAAGAACACATCAGACATGTTCACAACATCAGGGAAATGTCCAGAATAATCAGAAGCAGAACATGACGTTTAAATCCCTCAATAAAAAATTCCATTGTCTTTATAACTTTGACATCTTTGTTGAGTTATTTGAATTGTGTGACACCTCTTTTCCAGTTTGGCCT
Source organism: Paralichthys olivaceus (assembly GCF_024713975.1). Classification (NCBI taxonomy): domain Eukaryota; kingdom Metazoa; phylum Chordata; class Actinopteri; order Pleuronectiformes; family Paralichthyidae; genus Paralichthys; species Paralichthys olivaceus. The sequence goes on from NC_091111.1 coordinate 17,297,887, forward strand.
CATTTGTGACACTTTCCTGTGGCGAACACGTCTGAAATAATTTCCTGAGGCCGTCTTCATATGTGAAACACAAACTCCAGAAAATTACAACACCCAGATGTCTGTGTGGACATTTCCCAGAGTTCTTGTCTTCATGTTAGTCTTGTGCTGTTGCTCAAAAGTAGCCAAGAAACTAACTTGAGCTAATTATTCAAAATATAAACAACTCTGAATGAGCTCCAGACCTTTGAGTGGCAGGACAAGTTCCAGAAAAACGTCCTGGAGCAACTAACTCGGACATTTACCGTCTCACATGCGGCGCCTTCTTAAAACTTCCGGAAAATGTCCAGAGTTGAGTGCTCCTGAGAGCAGCTAACGGTTAGCAACTGTTAGCAAACAGCACTAGCATTCATTTGGGGCCTTGTTTTTAAGCACTGGATTAGCTTCTGGCACTGATTCTACTTTTGGCTCCATTTTCTCCTCCACCAAGTCATGAGGGAACAGTTTGGCTCAAATAAAGACAGGACTCCTCATTAATAACTTGTTAATACACAATCATTCATCACTTCTAAACTTCATCCCCTTCTGTTCGAGTCTCTTTCTACAACAAACGTTTCAGATCTGGTAGACACCATGTTCTCACCTGTTTGCTGTTGCCCAGACAAAAGCAGAACAAGTGGATCCCATGTGCCATTTATACTTCCTGGTTCTACCACTTTTGAAAAACTGTGGGGGGAGTTTTCAGTGTGTTTCACTCATGTGTGTGTGTTTCTCTGAAGCTGGTGATTCCCCACGTGTCTGGATCTATATTCACTGGATGATTTGTGGTCAAACACTTATAAAGTTGCAAACATTTATTTTGCCAGTTTGTCTGTTTCTCTGTTTTGTTCAAAATGAGCTCCCCCACTGGTGGTTCAGTCCAATTAAACCAGGTAGCAGGGCTGAGTTCAGGTTCCAGGAGAACAAGACCTTTAATTAAATGTAAACTTTGCCGTTGCAACTATGGCAGTGGAGAACGTGATTATTGTTCTTGTAGTATAAATCTATAGAAAAGGTTTAAATATGTGTTTAATATTTTAAAATTTATGTTACAATTGCTGCTTCCATCATCTTCCGTTTATGTGAACACCAAGCAGCCACATTTGTAGATAACTTAAGAATCCATTACGTCACTGCTGGTTGTACCAAAAATCTGGGTAACACTTTATATTAGGGAACACACAAAGGGAAAAATCCAAGCACCTGATTGTAATTCATGTACAACAACTTCCTTAGTTACCATCAATAAGCAGAGATTGGGAGGTTATTAAGGGAAAACTGTTAATCAATAGAATAGTTGCAGAATAAGGTAATTAAGAATAAGGTCATTAATAAGTGCTTTATGATGATAATAAAGAGCCAATATGCTTCTAATATCCAGAGTAATAAGCAAATAGTTAATGGTTGATATGTGTTCCCTAATATAAAGTGTTACCAATCTGATATTTTTATTTTTTAACAAACACACTCGTTCAACACGTGTGAACTTTATACAGTGTGCAACATATGAGTGAGTATCAGTTATCGATATTATTTGACATTAAACAATTATTCTTATTTAAAAGGTTTTATTTGGAGAAATGTCTCAGTGTGACTCACCAGAGGAGCAATCACATAACTAATGCATGTATACATGCCTGTATAAACAAATCCCCATTAAAATAATCATTCTTAATAAGTGACATTAACATTGTTTAAACATGCTTATTTCGTCCTGCCCCAAAATTGATCACATAAATTCACCCAATAATACAATGATGCTCCTTATACCCAACACATTGATGTTGTAAATGAACTTTACCTCTAAAATTATAATCCTCCTCTCTGTCAAAGAACAGTTTTATATGTTGTTCTTTCTGCTTTGTACAGAACACGACGAGCAGCTGCACAATTCTGCTCATGTATGTGTGTTTTTTTAAAGCGCTGCCTCATCCCTGCAAACACAAAACAGGACCATCATGAGATAAAACCAGGTGAATCAGGTATAAAAGACAGTGCAACACACAACAACATCGTTCCACATCACATCACCTCCAGCGGAGCAATGCTGGGCATGCTGTCTAAACATCTGTCCTTCAGGTTACAGTCGGCCGTGAGCTTATCCTCTGCAGACTGACATGCTTGTCTTTTCCCCGTCAGTGTGAAATAGCTGGTAAATGTGAGAGTGGAAGTGCGTCTCTCTCTCTCTCCTATACCTCTCCTTCACACCGAGAGACACGCCGCGGCCCCGCTGCCCCTCTAACCTGCCTCAAGGTCCTATAATCTTTTTACAATGTGTTGAAACAGAGCAATAAATCTGTTAGCTTACAATCTAATTTCCCTGGCCTTTTCCAGAAATCCTCATAAACTTTTGGCGCCCCCATTAACGGCCCTATTGAATCAAAGCGCTTAATCTGCTTCCAGGTGAGGGGTCAGAAAATGAATGCTTTGAGATCCATCACGCTGACGGGAGCAGAGAAAACTGGGCGAGGGAGAGCGCTGGGGAAAAGGGCAGCGTCTCTTCCTCATAGGTCAATAGCAGCCAAGAGAGTCAGTCATTCACTTTTTCCCTCAGCGCCGCTCTCATTTTCCATTTAATATGGACATCCAATTAATGTGAGCACGTCTGGGGCGGCCCGGATCCCGGTGAATTATGGTCCATCATCCCCCCAGTTATGGCTCGAGGAGAGGAGAGGAGACAAAAACGGACAAGAGGAACAAGGAGAGGAGATGGAAACAAGGGTTTAAGAAACAACAGGGGGAAGGAAAGGAAAGGAAAGGAATACAGAAAGTTGAGAAGGAGGAGGGCAAAATAAATGATAGAATACAGGAAATGGAGAGGAGACTAGGATTGGAGAAACAAGGGAAGGGAATGAGGAAAGAAGAGGTTTGGGAGGAAGAGAGTGAGGAGGAAAATGAAATAAATGATAAAGAGGATTTTGAGAATAAAGTAAAGTAAACAAGGGTAGGAGAAGTATTGGAAAGGAAATAGGGAAGAGGAAGGAGGAGAGGACAGGAAAGAGAAATCTAAAGAAAGATGAGAAGGAATCAAGGAAAGGAGAGGGAAGAGAGAAAATGACATAGGAGAGGAGAGAGCCTCTCCAGAATTAGAGATAATTGATTGGTCGTTGGGGCAGCAAAAGCTCCCTCTGATTGGCTGCTATAGGACGATGAGCCAGATTAGATTCCAAAGAGGAGCGGCGACACCTGAGCTGTGTGTGTGTGTGTGTGTGTGTGTGTGTGTGTGTGTGTGTGTGTGTGTGTGTGTGTGTGTGTGTGTGTGTGTGTGTGTGTTAGTGTGTGTGTGTCCAAACAGCATTACACCAGGGCCTGCGATATTAAACCTGGACAGCAGCACCTTATTGTTGCAGCAACAGGGATTTGTCATTGTACCTCATTATCCAATTAACACCATGTGGGCCCGCGGCCAAACACACACACACACACATGCAGGAAGGTCCAATGTGTGTGTGTGTGTGTGTGTTTTAATATGTGGATTTCAGCAAAGTTTAAAGTAGGAAATGCTGAAGGAAACTTTTAGCTCTGCAGGCAGCTGCTACGTAAAACTTTTCTAAATTCACAACACAGAACCAAGACGTCTAATCATCACAAACTAAATCTGCTCAAGTGAAACAACTTCTACGACAGTTGATCTAAAAGAGCAATTTCCTTTTACTCTTCGATTTATTTACATATTTTCTCGTGCATACAGGACTTACGTGCACTTTTATCTTCTCTCTTTTTGTATTTGAGGAGTCTGCAGGTGTAGTGAGAGTCGGATGCACCACTGGCAGCATTACAGCTCGAATAGAAACCAGCAAACACAAATTCACACAGTGAGAACAGCAGCTTGGCACGCAGGACTCAAAGGCCACGCTTTGAAACCTTAAGTGGAGAATGAATGAAAACAAAACAAACTAATAAAGAGCATATCAAAACATGGGTCATCCCAGTATTTCCCCACAGATTTGGAAACATTTCAAACTAAATGAAAGAAATGTGCATTTCATTAAATGCTAATATCTGAGATGAGCTCCGCCGGCTTTGTATCTGATTGTGTCCAAGCTCACAAATAGATTTCTCCCTCATTTCGGAGGAAAATACGGGAGTTATTGCGAGGATACAGGAAGTATTCCGTCGCTGAGCCCTGTAAAGCCCGATGTCAGATGTTTTATTATTAAAACTCTGAAACATTCATCCCACTCTCTGCAGTTCTCAGAGGCTCAGAGACGGGGGAGGAGGAGGGAGACGGGACAGGCTGGAGTCCTTCATAATGCCCCATATAACACACACACGTCTTAACTGGACGTCTACAGTCACACAGATGGACGTGAGAACTCAGGTAACTACTGTGTAAAGACAAACAAGAAAAGGTATTTTTCTTTTCAAAGCTTTTTGGACGTTTTGTGTCTAATAATTCACAGCAAAGAAGAAATGCACAGTTGAAGCAGTGCTGTCTTCACATGTTATTTTAAAGATTGCAGAACATCCGGCTCTAAATATTCCAGCAGGTTGGATGTTATTATGCAATTGAGGGGAAGTATAATAATGATTTATCTTTAATACGTAGAATAAAGCTGGTGATGCACAATATGTCTCAACAAATCTCCAAAATAAATCTAACTTTATATAAAGGACACATGATTATTACCATGAATGTAGGTGCTGCACTTTACTTCGACTCAACCACATTCGGTAAAGACTGAATATCAAGATGGACGACACGACAGTGATAGTGAAGCCAAAGTGACTCCATCGCCACCTGGTGACTGGATGCAGTATATCATAAACCCCACCTCCTCAACATTAGTGGATCAAAAAGTCGGTTTCTGTTATTTTATGTAGTTCTCAAATGATAAGTATATTAAAGGTTTCACACTTTAGAGAAGCTGAATATCAAGAAACAGAAAAGACATCATAGTTTTCTAATCTGTGTTGGAGGATTCTGGCTTTGTAGGCAACTCGATGGTACTAGAGAGAGAGGAGTGTGTGCGTGTGTGTGTGTGTGTTTTGTCAGTGTGTGTCTGCGCTGCATCGTAGCTGTGTTTTTAAAGGCCTAATGTTTCCTGACATCCCACAGTTAAAGTATCATAGAGGCAGAATGATCGCCCCTGGCTAGCAGGAAGGAGACTGCCTGGGGCCTTTCGCTCTGGGCAAGAGTGTGTGCGAGTGAGTGTGTATGTATGTGTGTGTGTGTGTGCAAGTCAGTGTGTGTGTGTCGGGTAAAAGGCCTTTCAACATGCAATATTCTCTGTGTCATCAGCTTAAATAGCTAAACAGGATGTTCAAGGGAGAAGAGTAGGAGGACGACAGGAGGAGAGAGGGTGAAAAGAGAGACAGAGAGCAGACGGAGGTAGAGCGAGAGAGCTCTCACAGCCGACACGCAGCATTACAGCCCGGCTCTGCGTCGGACTCCTCTTAATGACGGAGGAAATAAAGACGGAGGATGAAGGACGAAGAAGAAAGAGCAGGAAAATCCTTGTATCAAGTCGACTCGTATTATCTCATGATGCTTCCCTCGCTTTCTTTACCACTCTGGACTTCTCTCGAGCGTGTGCGCCTGCAACACGTGCTGCGATCTCGATTAGCAGCGACGCCGAGAGAGAACCCCGCTTGTTGTCGTTCCTGAAATAATCAAGCGAATTTATAATATTCAGCTCTAAATTATTCAAGCGTTTAAGGCTCAGAAGTTGGAGAAAATTGCTGCTTTTTTCCTCCTTTCCTCCTGTTTTAAGTGCGGGAGGCAGAGTGGTAACGATGTGCGCTGCCGGGGCCTGAAACTAGCATCTGTGGGCCTGGACTCGAGGTCTGATCTCCTCTTATTAGTGGCCCCACATTCCCTCGTTTGTGTTTTTATAGGCTTGAGATCTCCAGCTCCTCTTAACAAGCAATTAAAACCAGACTCAAACCTTAAACAGGTCTTATTCTACAACTCAAAACGAGGCTGTTTATGATTCCTGATGTCAATTTAGGTCAAATCTGACAGTGTGGCTAATAGATACACGAAGCAAAACCTTACAGATGTGTTATTAGGGTTGAGCTGCAGCGGGTTTTGGCCTGTAGCTGCCTCCGTGCAGGAGCGCGTGAGAGCGGAGGGGAGGGACAGGGTTCAGTCGTGTATAATAGTGTCTAGTGTGAGTCCACATAACAGATGAAGTCATTTCACACTCGTCTGTGAATGAAATGGGAGCCCGGCGATACCATCTCCCCCCGTGCCCGCTCTCAGGCAAAGAGCTTTTGATCTTCCCGAGCTACGCCGAAATGATCCTCTGTCCGAGGTTTTACAGCAAATCAGTGCCGGACAATTCTCCCCCTCTGTGCCCATTTTCTGTCTCGCTCGGAAAAAGTTGCCGAGCCCGGAGTTCAAAGCCCAGATGAGATGAGCGCGAGTCACGAGGAATTACATTAGAGGCCGACTGTCCCAGTACATCAGGAAGAGAACGGAATATTCTCGTGAGGTGAAGGTGACCATATCGGGCTGAGAGAGAGAGAGAGAGAGAGAGAGAGAGACTGCAGAGCTTTAAATCCACAGCGGCCTTGACCTGCATCCCTGTCGTCTGGATTGTGATCAGAGACGTGTTTAAATTCAGTAGATGTCACCTGCCTCCGTCACACACACACACACACACACACACACACACACACACACACACACACACACACACACAGTACAATAACAGGAAGAGAAAATCAAAGACGTCCCACATGTGAATGCACCGGAATGACACTGACGGAAGAAATAGCCGTATGGCAAGAGAAAGCAATTTATATGTGCAGGACTATTTCTTGGCTAGAGCTAAATCTCCTCATCTAACGTTTAGTGTATTTCCCAAAATGACAAAACTTGTCTTTAAACTCACAATTGTTGGCATTTACTATATATGCACTTGAGAATTGCATGTTTTTATATTACAATTAGGTTTTTAATTCCCCTGTACATAAAGCTGGGGTTAGCCAAAACATTCTGGATCGCCACCTGGTGGCTGGCTGCAGTGTAGGTCATACGCCCTGCCTCCTCCATTTTAGTGGATTGGACCACACTAAAAACATGGCGGCTCCATATTTAGAAAAATTAACTTTATTTTGGTGAAACGGGAGGAAGTGGAGACATGTCTTCCATCTTGAAATACAGTCTGTGGTCAGTACTAGTTGTTCTGAAGGAAGAAACTACTTTAACGGGACAAACAGGAAGACGTGGCTGAAAAGACACAAAGTTGTAAACAAACTAAAAACTCTCTAAACAAAAAAACAAAACCAAAAAAACAAAACCATGGATATTTACAATTAATTGTTCAAGCTTCAGTTGGACTCAAAATTTAGCTGAACAGTAGTTTCTCCTTAAATGTGGAGGTTAAAGTGCAGAGTTCACACGAGGATAAAAGTCGGTGCGCTTTAAAAGAACAGACAAAAAACACAACAGTTGAAAGAAGTCACACACATCCTCACTCTGTCTCTCTCTCTCTCTCTCTCACACACACACACACACACACACACTTCCTGTGAGCCTGTGGAGTGAAAGCAACATGCAGGCAGGCTGGGTTGAGCCATGAATCATGACTATTATCATTAGGTTAAGCACCAACCGACCCCAAAGGCAGTGAAAGCCTCTGTGGAGAAACGGCACTCCAAATGAGCCTGATTATTATTATTGTCCTCCAAATGAGAGTGATTAGTATTGATGTCTAAATGAGCTCTGAGGTTATTATTTCCCTGATTATTATTATTATTATTATTATCGTGGCGGCGTTATGAGGATGGAGCGGGCATCATCCTCCACTCATCTTTGCTTCATTCACTTTTAATTCCACAGGCTGCCTCTTTTACCACACGGTCACTGTGACACACACACACACATGCGCACAGATGTATTAAAAAAAAAACGATTGCAAATGCATGTTTGCATAAATGCGACAAACGTGCACAGACACATGCACTGAAACTGGCAACCTGGAGGAAGGATGCATGCGGCGAAGCAGCGATATCTGATGAAACAGAATATTAAATCATCGTTACGTCTGATACAGATCTGCGGAACCAGCTGAAAGGAACATTTGTTAACGCACTGAACATGATTGACATGAGGGGCCCATCCTCCGCAGCGTGTTGTTTTTAATCGTCACTGCTAATCGTTAAGCAAACATGGCTGCCTTTTCACTTCTTCAGGTCATTCGTTGTTCTTTAAGAAGATGAGTTAAATCCTCCAACTTCAGCATATTCTCTTCATTTTAAATTCTGAATTTGAAGAAGGGGAATTAGGTTTAGAATTCAGATTAGGTCTGTGTGTATGTGGATGGATCTGTGTGCGTTTGTAGGTGCACGTGTGTAACGTGTGTGTGCGTATCTGTGTGTCAGGACAGCTGTCAGATCACTTCCCTGATTGGCCAATATGACAGGCGTCAAAAACAGCCGTGGGAGGAGAAAGGAGGAGGCGGGCTGCCCAGCTGTCAATCACTGCCAGTCACAAGTCCGGCTCCACCAACAAAGCATCACCTGGGCCCACACAAACACAAACACACACACACAAACACACATACACACACATGCTATGAGCCTGTGTACAAAATATCATCCATCTTCATGCACACATCCCAAAACACACAACACCACGTTCACATAAAACAGCTCCAGTGTTTTGGACCCACGTTGACTGATATCATTCTCTCTCTCTCTCTCTCTCTCTCTCTCTCTCTCTCTCTCTCTCTCACACACACACACACACACACATGCAGTCATCAGTCTTAACACAGACAGGCATTCAGTTTGACAGAGTAATTATGACGTCCGACTCTGAAGGAGCCCTGGGCTGAAAGGTGAGAGTTATCGATCCCACACAGGAGGAAATTTATCAATGTCCAAACGCTCAGGTCTGACAGGAACCCAATCCACTTAGAGCGCAATGTTCAAACTGTTCAGGTCTGAAAACAAAGCTCGGCTCATTTTTGAGGAGGAGCGGCCGGCTGTGGAGGGAGGGGGGGGCACAGCAAGGGTTCTGGTCGTTCACCAACTTGAGACGATCTGAATGGTAATTTTGGCATTTTAATCTTTTGGCCTTTCCCTAAACTGACCCTGCACGTCAACTTCTGTGGCTTTGGTTCAATTGTTCCAAGATAAGAGGTGGATGTTTCATCACCGAGGTTTGGATGATGCCTTCAGGTCCGAAGAGCAAATAGAGAGAGTTTTCTTCCTGCTTATTGTTTTGATACCAGACAATCTGACATTCACCAAACATGTTTTAGGTCAAGGTTTGCATTCCAACACTGCTGCTGCTGCAAGATGCCACGTGTTGAAATACCAAGCGGCCTGCAAATCTTCAAAATAAAACTCATGACAAGGGTCGCTGCTTCAATATTTGTTTGTTTTATGTTATTAATCATCAAATTATCTTCAAATCCAAATCTAAGAAATATGAATTTGGGTCAGTCCTCTTAATACATCTGATTTATTTAAGCAAGATCCATGAATTATTCCCTAAACTCTGTTGGAATCAGTTTAGCAGATTTTACTTAATCCTGCTGACAAACAAACAAATGGACGGAGATAATAAACTTTTATCACAGTGCACTTTACACTTAAATGAAAAAAATCGAGTTCTGGGGATTTACTAAACGCTTGTGTCAAAACATTTTGTCTGCTTCCACAAACCTGCGCTGGAGTCAGCAGCGTTTATCTGTGACTGACAGATCAAGGTGGTGGAGTGTGGCTTACCACAGCTTGAGTTTGATATCAATCCTGTAACTACACACTGGAAATCTCACTGCTGCTTTCTAACTCGAATCAAGAGACACGCTCTGACTCAGCATCAGAATAAAGAGCTTGTTTTGGATTGTTATGGTCCAACAACACGGAGAATTACTGCAAAGACCTACGTTACCATCAGAGAGCAGCTGTGGCTTCACTGATTATAAAAATAATCTTGTTTTTTTTGCATCCAGCTAATTCAGGGCTTTGAAAGCAGATGGCAGAGATACGTGTCTCTACTTTTATATATATCGTATTTTAAAGATTCGTCAGTACCCAAAGTGCTGCAAATACAAATATTTAATCAGAATAACAGACTTTCAGATTCAATAACAGGAAGGAAGTGAGGAGAGGATCACAAACTCCAGGAACAGGAACAGGAAACACCAAGGAACTGAACAAGGTAAGGAATTTCAAATTAAGATAAATGATCGATAATAAGAAATTGACTCCAAACAATAATACTCCAATAATAATAATAATAATAATATATTTTCATTGTTTATTTACATGTGTTTAATATAAACATGAAAATCTTGACAGACCCAAACAGCAAAAAACGTTTTTTAGACTCTTTCCTTCAGACGTGTTCAGATGACGCGTCATGTGACTTGATTTTTACCAACTTTGCATCTTAATTGAATAACAGAAATTTGCTTTTCAGTTTTTTACACCACAGATAAGATGAGTGCTCTCGTGTGGATTTGCATAACATGAGGATGAGGAAGATTTTTGCATGAAAAGAAAATATAATATTTTAGATTTTCAAGCTTTTCAAGACTCTAACCACCATAAGTGATAAAGATTATTTTGTATCATGAAATAAAACAATCAGATTGAATCATCATCGTTGTGTGATGACGTCACATTGACTCGGCTAGTTTTCATTTCCATGCAGATAAGCTATAGAATATGTTCACGCTTCGACACCATGAAAAAGAAATAAATAACAAAAGGGGGCAATTTATTATTTCCTTCAAAGCGTTTTAGCAATTTTCTGGATCATAAAGAAACAGACCTTTCGCGCTCATTTATAGTAGTTTGGTCAATATTTCTGTCAGAGGACTGCTTTCAAAATGACACTGTCATGAAAGAGAGCTGTCGAGCCAAACGTCAGCAAAAAAGTGCGGTGAAAAATGCATCCATTAGAGACGTGCATGTGTGTGTGAGTGTGTGTTTTAAAGTTTTGATCTGTGTGTGTGTGTGTGTGTTATTCGTCTTCCCACTCATCGACTCAACCATCATACCAGCCGAGCACCTGTGGACATTTGCCTACAGCCCGAGGTGATGTCCGCACCTTCATTTTTCTCAGACAATGAGTGGAATCATTTCCCCTCACGCAGACCTCTCCATCATTATTGACACAGAATTATTGATCAGAACCTCGGCCGGTAAATTACAACCTATTAGTCAAACTCTTTCCCCGCAGTTCTGAAAAACAGCAAAGGTTGACGGAGAGAGTGCGATTACTGAAGGAGCGGGAAGATCTGCCAGGCGGCTCACGTCCCCTCGCTGGTGTATTATATATTCTGGAAGCTCCTGGTTTTTTTTTTTTTTGCGCCTGTTAAGGAGATTTATTGGGCAAATGCAGATTAAGCGGCAGACAAACACGCACCGGCCCGACCCATTCCTCAAGGTGCTGCTGCCGCTGAATCAACATTAGTTCAAGGAAGCCGAGGTTCCAGGTGAAATCTGCAACACTGAAGTCAGAGAGCACACCAGCTGCCTCGCTTAATTTTTTTCCTCTCTTTTTTTTTTCTTGATGTTTTGCCCGAGGCCTATCCTACTAAAGAGAAGTAATTTGGCTTATCTTATCCCAGAGACCTAGCAGCTGCTTTTTATTCTTTTTTGTGAGGTCTTTTTTCTCATTTAGTCCAACAAAGATTGTCCTCATAGATTGACCTTCTCCGTGCCTGCAGGCCGTTGCCCTCATGCCAGTAACTAGATAACACACTCTATCAGAGATTTGAGAAAATCATTGGGAAAGCAGTGGGGCTGATAGTGGCATCAATCCTAACCTGACACCAGGCTGGGTCAACCATTTATCTCTCCACACCGCCTCTGGTCACAACAGCGGCCATCTTGCTCTGCTACATCCTTCTTTAATAACCTTGGCCACGTCTCTTTGCAGACTGAGAGGATAAGGCGCCACGGCACTCCCAGCCTCTCTCGCCCGATCGCCGCTGTTTTTGTTTGCATTTCTACCCGTGAAAATCGCATTCAGACACATTCACACACCCGGCGTGTTTCAGATCAACAAGATTGTCCGACGACGAGCAAATGCACACACACACACACACACACACACAAACTCACGATGTGTTAAACAAGAGGGCCAAAGCTCGCAAACTCGTTAGCATAGGAGTTAATGGTGACTCCACTGTCATTAATTCCCCATGGTGTTTGACTTAAATGCTTCTATATTGGTGGAGTGAGAGATTCCCAGAGGCCTCCTAGAGCTAAGATCATTGTTTTTCACTTACTAACAATGAACTTATGATCAGAGCGCTGCAAGGCTTTTAAAAAATGCCCCGTAGGATCATTACAGACCGCGAGCGTGCACGTAAGAGCGCGCATGTGTGTGCGCGTTTGATACCAATGAGGCCAGGGGAGCAGCAGTGTGTCCGAGGCTCATCTTGTTGCTCTGTGGCACAGCCGGATGAGTGGGGAGGTTAAATGGGGCGTCATCAATCTCAATGAAGTGCAATTATTTTCTCACTTATTAATCATTGCAGGCTAATAGCTGGTGGCAAAGCTGCGCCCGCCATTTGTCAAACTTAGCAGATTTCTGTAATTTTGTTTCCCCGTTTCCCTCTAATGTTTGTGTAGACTTTGGCAGATATCTACGGAAGGCTGCAATAAGTCTGTGCCTCCAAGTATCTATCTCCTACCTGCACCGCAGAACTAACTGAACTTCTCGCAGTTTCTCTGTGTGAGTGATTCTCTCCATTTCAGAGCTGAGTGACTATTTCATGGTCTGTGGCAGAGCAGAATGGAAAGCTTTATTTGCAGGGTGCAGCACGGACGACCTATTGACGGTTAACTACTCTCAAACCCTCACAAACTTAAACCAATACTCCCACAACCATCACTGCAGCTTGTTTGTTTCTCATTCTGCTGTATGCATGCATTTACATTTTATCAGACACTGAGGAATGTAACGCAGCAGCAACCTGGCACGGCCGCTTGACATTTGTTAGAAAGGTCGTTATGTGCACTTTCATCCGACGAGGTCCAGTTGGAGCGATGCCTAATCAGGTCGTGATTAAGGAGCGACTTTGTAAAACGAGCAGGGCAAGGAGTTAAACCACTGGAGGTCAGCAAAAACAACTGCTGTGACATGGTTATTTAAAGCTGCACTGAGTGTTTCATTCTGCCCGACACAGAAAAACATCGCTGGTGCACGTTGTTCCCAGGACGTTAAACCCGGGAGTGACAGTACAACTGTATCTATTCCCATTGCCGACAAAACGCCAGGTGTACGTGGGCTAAAGTGACAAACACACACATGATTATCACCCAACTCTTCAGTTCCCCTCAGCTCCACAAAGAGTTATTGTCTCTTAGCTCATCGTTTGAATGTTCTCACTCTCTCTTCTCACAAACTGTTTAGGAAAATGAACGTAGACTCCGGGTCTGGAAAGTGAAGCCAGTAAAGAAGTGCCAGAAACCTGCGTTCTCTGCCATGACCAGCAGAGGGCGATGACACTGGTCAGTTCCTATAGTGAGGTCTATGAGAAAACTCACTTTATAACGTCAGTTAATATTTTCTTTTAACGTCTCAGTCTCTAGTTTCAAGTCTTCTTCATTAACGCTGACGTTCATTTAGTAAAATATGATCATTAAGAGTCAAATATACGATTGAGCACCGTCTGCATTGGGGGCGTGGATACCGTGTGATTGACAGCTGGTACCATCCAATGGTTCTTATTCTGCTGCCCCCTGGTGACCAAAGAAATCAATTAACACAACCACCCCATAAAAAACTTTAAAGGAAGATGGTGTTTGTTTTTTACAACCTTTTTAAATTTAAGAGAAACTAAAGTAAATAAAATGAACGTATGTATGATGGTGTTGAAAAGACTGAATAAAAAAATCCATTAAACATAATGAGTGTGTAAAGATTTTACGGTTCATTTCCAAATAAGTAGTTAAAAGAGTGATTTTTAACATTCAGCTTCTTACTGAGACGTTGAGCTTCCACTGGAATATCACTGGAGCTGAACGGCTCATATTGTACGAATGCAGAATACAACCAGCGCCAGCCTAACTAAAGAAACTGAGTAAATCTATTCAAGTACAAACACAGAAGTCACCTTGTCAGTGTTCCTTATATTTTGAAATACTGTGAATATCTGCAGCTCTTGGTTATTTCATGCCAGAAGCTAAAACACTTTGTGCAGCTCTGTCTCCCAGATGTGTCAAACAGTGTTGAGTGGACGAGGCGACAGTGAGCGCTGATGTTTTACTGTTAATTTTTCTCCAACTTGATAAAACAATATGTTAAATATTTGTGCGTAGCCGTGCACGAGAGTGAATGAGAAAAATTAGGGATAAAAACAGGAACCAGTGAAGAAATGATTAAATGAAAAACACACTTTTGGTGTAATTGAACTCACAATAATTGAATCTCAACAGTCTCTTGATGTGAGTGAGAGCTGCAGAGGAATATTTGAGTGTGATGTGTAACTGGCCTCCAGCTAAACGATGGATGGCAGACTGATGTGTTTAAGGACAGACGGTGAAATAACACAGCCCTGTGGATGTGTGTGGTTTGGCAGCTTCATCACTGAGCTGCTGCTGCTGCTGCTGGAGGAAACGTTCACCGGTGTATGTGTGGGGGGGGTGGGACATCTAGTGGTGAGGAGGGGGAACGACATTCTGCTGGATATGTCAGAGCCTTTTTTTAAACTCAGTGCTTGATATTAGAGGTTCTTCATCTTTAATAATTTGAGAATTAAGGACACAAAGAGATGAAATATATATAATATGAATATAACACAAGATTGAAATGAAATTGTAGATTTTCCTGAAACACTCATGTTTTTAAACCTGAGGCACTACAGAGATTCAAGCAGAGTCAGTTTGTTTGTCATGCAGCCATTTTTTTATTTGTCATACATATACATATATATGGGGATTCAGACTGTAATACTAAGTCTGAACCACAAGATGTCACTGTTATAACAGGAAAGAATATTCCTACCACAGCTGACATGATTCCTCTTTATGGATTTATTTTCATTATGCTTACTATGCTATACTTAAATAAATCAGATGCATATGCACAGTGTTGCTTTGCAGACTGAGCAGCTGCTGAACCACAAACCAGAATCACATTAACAGAGGAAACTTAATTTATCTAATTTAATCTATTTAAATAAAACTGTATTAATGCAGAAAACACTGTCATTTATGTGCAAACATTATTGTTGACATGATTCCAGCTCTCGGTCACAACATCAGCTGTTTCCTCTGTTGTTGATGTGATCAGCTGATCGTCTGCAGATCCAATCATCTGGAGTCCTGAGCTGCTCAGCGCACTGGACCGGAGTCTATGAATGAGAGGATTGTTCGTGTTGTTTTCAGTGAACTGCTCCTTTTCCCTCTCAGCTCCACATATGGTGATCGTGTCTCCGCCCAGCAGCTCCACCACTCACCCGCTGCTGTCTCCCCGCCCAGTGCCTGAGTGTGTGTGTGTGTGAGAGATAGTGTGAGTGTGAGTGAGTGAGAGATAACAGTGGAAACTGGGCAGGGTCCACCCGCAGTCCACGACGCGCACACGGTGGAGCGTGTACTGTACTTTCTCGTATGCGCCATGACGCACGGTTTGCGCCGACGCCAAACTCCAACTGCGCTCAACTTGTCCTCGCTGTGACATCATTTGTTTCCTGTGGGCGTTTCAGCGCAGACACCGGCCGTGTTGTGTTGTGTTGCGTTTTGTTGCTCAACTTCTGGAAGTATGTGCGTGCGTCGTGGGAGCTGAGGAGGAATGCGCGGATTCGGTGGATTTTGCGCTCGTGTGTGTTTTTGTGTCGTGACTCCAGGCGATCTGCAGTGAGGCACAGTGAGCGTGGGATCCTCCGGAGACATGCAGCACAATGTGGAGCTGCAGCTCTGCCGCTAACACACTGTTTACCTGCGTTGTTGAGACGGAGCCAGACGTGCCTGTGCAGGGGCTCCATGGGTAACCGCCGTGCGTAACGCTGGCTCCATGGAGGACTGCTGGAGAAGCCGCAATCCACACTTTCTAACGCAGTGAGTGATACTTGAAGCAAGATGAGTCAAGAGCAGGACGGGATCTCGTTACAGGTGCCTTGCTTAGGGTCTTGTCCCGGCAAAGAGAGCCCCGGCGGTGAGGGCACCGGTGGCGGCGCGTCCGGGGTCCCCGCAGCCGGAACTTTCTGGCAGGACTCGGCGGTGGTGGTCGGCGGTGCGGTGTTCAGCCCCACCGCCGTGAGCTGCCCGATGGAAAGCGGAGGCTTGCTCTCCACGGGGAAGTCGTGCAAAAGCAGGCCGGTGACGGTGGCTTATGTGGTGTACGGGGAGGGCATCCAGCAGAATAACGCGGAGAGCATGGCCCTGCAGTGCCTGAAGGACGCCTGCGACGCGGTTGGCAGCAAACTGGAGACTGTGAACTTTGGGAAACTGGACTTTGGGGAGACCACGGTGCTGGACAGCTTCTACAACGCAGGTGAGTCAAGTGCAAAAAGCCTGTTTCACCTTCCAAAGCTGCATCTAAGAAATGAAACCAGCACTGAGGAGGTTGCTCCTCTGGATGAGGCCTCAACAAGCTGCCTGTTGTTAGGACAGATTCATTATCTGAATGCATTTCGTTGGATTTAACCAACTCTCCATTATAATGATTAAACAGTTTGATCAATAGTGCAGAGTGAGAGCCAGTCACCCCTGAAGAGCATTACTTCACGGCTCTGGAATGCTCACTCCCTTCCAAACTAGTTTCAGGGGTCAAAGGTCGCACAGCTTGCTGCATCACCTCTGTTCTGAAACTGCCTGCAGGACAGGTTGCTCTGCACATGTCAGGGCTTGAGTCTGTGAACCTGGACCTCTCGGAGCAGGAGAGCATCATTCGGGGTTTTTTTAATTTGCTCCACAGACGCACTCAGTTTCCCCCCTTCCATTGTGCGCCTCCAGTATTGTGCGTCCGGGTGTCATGGGTTGAACCATGAGGCTGGACTTTCCACTGGAATCTCCGAGCAGTGAAAAAAAAAAAACGACTGAAAGCACTTTCCCCTGCTTTTAGCCGTAGTGCACGTGTAGTAGTTGGCTTCTGATCCTACTGGAAATGTTCAGTTGCATAATAAGCAGAGAAAAAACCTCGTTTGGAAAGCAGAAGTTTCAGTCAAATAAAAAGCAGCTGTAAGTGTACGGAGCTGGTGAGGAGCCAGAAAACACTGAACTCAGATATTTGGTTTCAGGATTTGTGCAGTAGAGACACTAGCAGAGATACCTGCTGCTGCTGCTGTGAACCGCAAACAGACACAGCTCAAGTGTCAAGGATACAGCAGCAGTTTCCTCAGTCCTCCATGAGGCCACAATCTAATCCATGTAGCACAAAAACCATATCGGAGAGCAGCTGCGACGAGCTTCTCGTGAAGGACAGCGTGAAACCTTGAGGTTCAGTGTCGTCAGAGAAAGTCACGAGGAGTTTGGGCGACTTCAGGCAGTGAACCGTGGTTTTAAAAGTGGAGAGAAAGAAGAAAGCACACGACACAGAGGCAGAAATAAGGATGCAATTTACCAGGAAGCTTCCAAGTTTAGAACCAGACTGATAAAAAGTCAGGGTTTTGTTTCTGGTTTGAATATTTACTTATGCTGAGAACAGGTATTTATATTTTAGTGCCACTTCTCTAATAGTCAACACTTCATGAAGGCTTTAAATGAAGAAAGACACACATTGATTTATTACTTATCTGAAAATAGTCCTTTCACAGTATCTGCGTTCAAGAGTTTCATTTAATTTCTGAAGTTCTATATATTTGGTTGTATTCGTTTTCCTTTTTGTGAATAGTGCTTACTGTGGTGCGACACCTTATTCTGTCACCACCAGAAAATGACCAATGCTGACGACAGTAAAATAACCTGAGTACGGTGAGAAGCAAGTTAATGAAACCTTGACTCTGTTGAGGTTTTTGTTTATGCTGACGATGAAGTGCTCAGCATTTGTGCTTCTTATATAAAAACTCAGTAGAACATACAGTGAAAAATTGTTCCTGGAACTAAATTCATTTGCAATAAGTTGTTATTTTACAGGCATTTAACCATAAAATGTGTTGGCAGCCTGATCCTGGCGGTTGTAAAGTTTCTGCTCAACACAAACAGACGTGTTGCTTGTCATAACATCACATTATTAGTTGTACAAACACATCAGGTTCTCTTTATTTTTTTTCTTCCGCTTCTCTTCCTCCGACCTACTGAATTTACTCATAATCCACACGGGAGGTCGGAGGCATTTTTCCCAGAAACCCGTTGTTTTATCTGTTTCTAGCACACACACTCTACTTCATCCTCTTCCTGCGACGTGCCGATACGAAAGCCAGACGACAAAAACCTTTCAACGATGAGCTCAGAGCCGGAGCTTGTGCATCGTGTCTGCTCATATGGAAAAGATGATTGGCCAGATTGAAATACAACGAGAGCCTGTTTCTGTCCGACCTTAAACGCCCCCCTCACGTGACGCCGTGGAGAAAGAGGACGTTAGGTTGAGAGACGGCAGAAGCAGATTGTCGCACCTCAGGGCTGCGACGCACATGATGGAGGAAACAGAGGGGGAACTGCTGAGAACTGTCGACTTCAGGTTTTAACTCTCACAGTCGTTTTGATCAGCTGCAGTTTGAAGTTTGAGTCACACGTTGGGGATAATCTGCATGTGGTAAAAGTCTGAAACTATAAGATCTGTTTAAAATCCAGTAAACGTGAACCTCGGACTAATGGATCTTTATGCTTCCTCAATTATAAATGATTCATTCATCATCCAAATAGATAGCAAATCATTTTCCTCCAATTGCATTATCAATTAATAATGAATTGTTCCTGTACTATACTTAAATGCCTCGCTCATATTCAGTCTCGCTGCAGCGGGACATGACGGATTGCTCTGTTCAGGTTGGGTCTGTCGCTCTCATGCACAAGAGATTCTGTTATTATTTGAGGGAGAACTGCAGCTGAAACTTCGAGGTCTGACTGTGTGGACGGTTACAACTTTACGGACGAGCACGCAAAACAATCTACACAGCAAACGGCACCTCACACACCTACACAATGCAGCAGCTGAGTAAAACACCAAGCGGCAGATGCCTCATGGTGTTATGAGGTTTTGGTTAATTGTGAAAGTGTGGCGGAACAAATGAGAATACGACCGGCCGCCGCATGATCGATGGGAAACACTGTTTTATTATCCGAGGGCGACAGCAACAATCCCAAAATAATTAAAAGTATAGTTGCAGTTAAGTAGACGTCGCTGAAGCTGTTTGAAATTGGCTGACTCTTAAATCAGAACCACGACTGAAGGCGTTTTCTCTTCGGCTTTGTCTCGTAATTGTTCCGTCGAGATGAATCAGAGCTTTTAGTCGTTTCTTCTCATTATGTTGACGGAGGTTCAAGTCAAAGAAGCTAAGAGGGTTGGATTGATGACTCGCTGACTCGTGCCACAACATTTAAAGTGCTCAAATGGATCAGTGAAACGACACGTTTCTCCAGTCCACATAATTGCTAAGCCAATTGCTCGTAGCCACTGCTAATGCAGCTTCCGTATCGACTGAAAACAGGTGGAGGACTGGTTCATCAGTCACTGATTGGTTAAGATCGTCTATAACCTCTCGGAGTTAGAACCAAGTGGCCAAATATACTGACGCACACTCACTAACTTTGCTTTCTTGAAAAAAACCATATTCAGGTTAAAAAACATTTGAGAGGAGATGATCGTTCATTTCTGTTTCCTGCAGCGTTAAAGGTGCAGCAGTTGATGTTCCGCTTGTCTGGTGATGTTGGGTCATGGCTGTTCTGTGCAGAGCTTTATCTCTGCAGTTCATCATCATGTTGCATTACTGTGTAATTTGCAGGGAGCACAATGGCTGTTTGAACAATACCCGAGCTCTGAAAGCGGCTCTGCCTCCGTCTCAGTGTTTACCCACCTCTTGTTTTGAGCCGAGAGCCGGACTCCGACACTCGGCGCTCTGCCAGCAACGCAGCTCGCAAATTGTCGTCAGGCTGTCCACTTATGATTTTGCTTCGTACCCTTGAGGAGGCTGAGAGGAGCTCGTTGCTGAAAATCTTTCTGGTCGCAGGTTACTGATGTTTTGAAAGCACGTTAGCTGCTATGAATGCAAATGGTTTCAACTGTTCCCAATTTCCCAGGGAATAATAAATGGATCCTGATGCAAAGCCTCAGGTCTACTTAGGAGACTGATATGAGTCAGTGATTGCAATGATGAATGATAATAACAGAGGGAGATCTGAACATGTTGAAAATGACTGGTGATTAACTGTTTTCCACTTACTCAATCAGCTACACAAGATTTCACGAAACATCTGGACAGTACAACAAAATGGCAAACTCACTATATAGTGATTAGTGAGTGATTTCTGATTCCACAGCATGAACAGTGTTAACGCCGCCGGCCGTCAGCTGACAGCTCCTTGTCCGGAGCGTCTTGGTGACTCACCAGCGTGAAGACTGAACACTTCCCGCCCAGCTGAGAGGCCACGCGGCTCTGACATCCCATCAGCTGGCACTCTGCTAAGTTGTTTATCCTCCCTCCTGTTTACTCTGCATGCTTAGCTGCCCCTCGGAGGTCAGAGAGCACGAGGTCAGAGGGAATTAGCCTCACAGGCCACTCAACGGCGTCTGGGGAAGAGCGGCATCAAGCGCGCGGTGCAGACAGAACCTCAAGTGCACGTTGGCAGGGAACAGATTTTTTTTTTCCCGTAATGTTACCCGCTGGTCTTTCTCAACAGGAAGTATCAAAATCGGAAGCTGAGAATCTGTTCTTCTTTATTATTTATTGTTGTGAAATTCAGGTTTACGTGGAAATCCGCCAGTGATGAAGAATCTCAGCTCCTCTTTTTTTATTGGCGTGTTTTGCAGATTAATCCTCGTGTCTCTCCTCTGCAGCCTTTAAACATCGTACATGTTCTTCACATACACAGAAGGTGTTGGAAGTGCACGAGGCCCTCAGATAAACCCCCGGGCTAAATCTCTTAAGTGCCCCTCAGAAAAATGACAGGAGGTGGAGAGGCTGCGTTTCAAAGCTCTCAGGTTTTATCAGGGGTTCGTTTGAGGTGAGTAAACCTGCGACTTAAGAAACCAGTGGAGGGAGAGCGAGTGAAATTGACTCATCAGTTTATTTATGATTACAAGGCAGGAACCAGGAAGGGTACTGACTTCTCTACCAGTTCTGCTCTGGAAACACACAATTATTTCTCAGGAAAAACAAACTCTTTGTTTCTGCTTCTCTGGGCTTCAGGTGTAATTTCACCCTGATTCCTGTCAAGTACGACTTCATGTCAGCGCCTCCCATAAGGTGAAGTAACTGAAATGAGGTCAAAACATTGTTTGCTTGGCATAAAAAAAAAAAAACACCTCCCTCTCATTTCAGTGAAAAAGAAGAGAGCAGGAAGTAAATCAAGCAGGCAAGTCGAGGCAGCCAGCACAGCAGCACTGGTTTCTCCCTGCGTGTTTGTCAGCCGCGGATGAATTCACATTCTGTTCTCAGCTATTTTTCCCTCTCGGGGGGCCATGCCACTGGAGTTTGCAAAAATCTGTGTGTGTGAAAAGGCTACAAAGGACGAGGAGAGGGTGAAAAAAGAGAGAAAGAAAAGGAGCAGTCTGCCAGGAGAGTGGTGCAACTGGCACGTTGGTCTGGTTTCCTGCATCGCGGTGTTTCCAGGGTCATTTCTTTCAAGCTTGCATCCAAAAATAAAGGAAGCATGAATCTCTGTGCTGAATAACCATTGTCTGGTGTCCTCTGGGAAGACTGGTGTATTTGTGGACAGAGATTCTCAGCTGAAATGCTTGTATGGTCTTTTTTTTTTATTCCTCCATTCCCAGGGTTGTGTTCATGGGAGAATGTCTGTAGTGGCTATTTATTCTATGTGCAGCTCTTTGTAACTGAGTAAGAGTTGGAATTCACCGTAGATGTTTGCCAACTTCTTCAGACAATTTCAGTCATCATGTGTCACAAGAACTTTGTCTTCCTCCGTCATTGAGTCTCCCCCGAGGGACAAACATGTTTTTACCTGCAGCTTTTGCAACACTGGTTTCTGTAACCCCGGATATTTCAGGTGATGAGATCATTTTTTTCAAGTTCGCTTCCCCCGAAAAAAATCTCAAATGCTTTTCTGAGTCACAAGAATTCACAGATCAAAACTTGAGACTTGAACATTTGTGCTTTCATCCGTCTTCAGTGACCTTTAGTGCATCCGAAGCTGATTCACATTCACGTTTAACAATCATCACAAAACAATGTACTTTTCAACTGAATCATGACATCTGCTCTCGCCAAATCATAACCTATTCAGGTCGAGACTTTAAAAGCTGCCGTGGACGCATCGCTCAGGTTGGCAGCAGCAGGACATCGTGTTTGGAGAAGCTAAATGTCAGCTGCTTTTGCAAGATCGCCCACGACTGCATTCAGGTCAAGTCTGACAAAGTCTGACCCCAGGCCGTGAGTGAGACCATAGTTAACAGGTCTTTATTTTACAATATAAAGACCTTATTTTAGAAAATAAAGACCTGGTATCGAGGTAATTATCATGCAGCTGCCACAAATTGCTCTGCTCTCGAGGGGTTCATGTTTTTTAGGGGGGGTGGAGGAAAAAGACGACTTCTTGAGTGTGGGAAATGGTTTCCAGTGGCGCTTGGAGATTTCCACTGTCTCCTCGAGTTGGGAAATCCTCCCACTGCACTTTACTCCACTGACACAAGCCTCAGTCCCTCCTCCGCCGGTGAAGAGAGGAGAAACCGCTCTGCTGCACGCTGATGCTTTGATTTACATCCACAGCAGTTTCCTCACTGAGTCTCCATGGTTACAGCTTCTAACGTTGAGTTGTTATGTAAGTGATTGTGACGAGTGCTTTATTTACGTCCTGTACCTGTCCTGTTCCTACGAGCACAGAATAATACTACAGGCGTGCGCAGCTGGCGACCTGTGTAAACACTGCTGTTAATGACTCGTTATTAGGCCAAAGCACCAGCACATACCTGCACAAGCAAACATTTCATCCTTCTCTTGAACTGCGAGGTGGAAGTGGATTATATAAAATTTCACATTGTACTGTGAGAATGGTGGCTTTTGAAAATAATATAGGAAAAAACAAGTGGATATTAGTGGATAAAAAAAACTTCAGATACTGATTTTATGCATATAGATTTTATATTTTACAGTAAAAACCATAAACCCTCTTGTACTCATACCCATCTTATACTATAAATAAAGAAATATACATAAATACAACTGAATATACAGAACTTTAAATAAACATAAATGCCAATAAAATGTCTGCGATAGGTGCTCAGGCTCTAATATTCACACATCCTATACATTGATTGTTTTCAACATGTATGAATATGTATTTGCAGACGTGTCCGTTAATTAAACAGCGATTGAAAAGAATTGTTTGTTGCAGACGTGGACACTAGAGTTGTTTGGTCTTATGCACTGTACATGATTTACGCATGTTTAGCATAGATGGAGCACATGGCCTCAGTGGTGTTCATAGCTGACGGCTTTCAGGAGCAACTGTTTACATCTCGCAACAGCCCACACTCATTAAAATAGATTTTCTTTGTGCGCTTCCCTTTTGGCTCGCTGCACAGAGGAGAAGTCGCTGAAATAATCCACTGGAACAGTCTGCAGAGCCATTTGGATCCTGCTGTGATTGTAATATTCAGCAGATCCCCTCTGTCCGAAAAAGAGCACGTGAAGGATCTCTGAAGAGCAGCCAATAGAACAATCCTCTGGTAAATTCATGCAGATTTCCAATGCTGCTCATCACCCATCACCCCCCTCCTTCTTCTCTCCCCCTGTCTCCCCCCTCAGAGGCACCACTGGGCTTCAGGAAGCTGCCGCAAAAGGCCGGGTGCTGCCAAAAGCCAAACAGTGCGAGAGAGGATTGAATTATTCTCCCTCCTCTGCTTTGAGCGGTAGGCGAGGGAATCAATTTAGTTTAGTAGCGACTCCCGCTGCAGGATTATCAGGACATCACTTTGCATGTTTTGAGCTTGTTTTCTCCCCCATTTGTCTGACCCCCCCCCCCCCCTCGGGCAGACACACTTTGTTTACTCCTCCTCAGATTTGAGGTGATTGCAAATATTACAACAACACACGAGGTGATCAGCTGATCGAGCCGTCACAGGGGCGCTGGGTGTGTCAGGTGACTCCGTGTTGGCAGCTGTGATGCTATATAAGTAAGAAATCACGACGTGAACGTTCTCCAGAAACATTCAGACGCTCGGACGTTGAATCACAGTCTCGGTCTGTGTGATGCTTGTCGGCAGGAATTCAAGAAGTCTATCACGAGGCTGCAAAACACGAGCGCGGCAGAGGCTGTGTTTCAGGAGCTTCAGCGTTTTCTGTGGAGAAGAAGAGCTCTGAAAAAACATATGTCTCCATTAATCTAATCTTCATTAATCTACAACCTTCATTTGCTCATTCATTTGTTCACAATTCTTGCTTTGAGTTGTGTGAATAGACAAGAAGCACTTTTCTCAGCTCCGTCCGTGACCCTGCAGTCACAGACAAATAAAGCTTTTCAATTCTCTTTGTTTATGTAACACAATACTCAAACTCACAAAAGGCCTCATGCAAGCAAATGGTTTCATCAGTGAACTCTTAACACTACAGTCTTCTTGGCAGCGCTGCAACACACACACTCACACACACACAGAAACACACACACACTTCTTTCCAGGTTGGTCAATTTATGAATGGAAAAAAAAAAAGTCGATCAATTATAATATTTTTTTTAACACTTGAAGTAAAAGTGCGGAAAGAAAAGAGGAAGTAAAGTAAAAGAGAAGTAAAGTCAGCGAATGTGTGACACATTCAATTGCACAGAACATTTCCTTCGACACGAGAGCAAACTCATTTAGTCTGAAACCACATGTTGTCCTGTCATATCATCCTGGCAGGATTAATAAATGAGGGCACGACGGGGGGGGGGGGACCGAGTGTGTGTGTTGGAAAGCCAATTAAATGACCACGGATAAACTCAAAACACTGACAAGAGAGAAAGACACAAAACGGCTGAAAAGAGAGACGTGTGCAGCAACTGCACAGATAATAAAGTCACAAGATGTAAAACTACAAGACAAACATAAAAATACTGCCAAGACACAAAAACCACACTCATGTTGTTTTGTGTCTCTGAGTCTGGGTGCATGTGAGTTGTGTAGCAGCGTGTTCTTGTTGTGCCCTGGAGCTTCTGCTCACATGAGAACATTTCTTACACTTCATCTTCCACCGGCCTTTTAGAATAAAAAAAAAAATACATCTGACAATCCTGTTGATGCAGCTTCTTATTGAAGCCTGTGACGTGCTGCGTTTTGTTATTGTTCAACACGTGTGCGTCAACTCTCAGCTCCTCACTGACGACATCATCACACGCTAACAGTGTTGTCAGCTCTCAGGGGCTCCGGTCTGAGTACAAAACAGCGGCTGATTGCTCCCCTCGACTCTCCCTGCAGAACAGCACTCGCTTGCGTCTTCCCTTTTTTTTTTTCCGTCTCCCTTTTATGCAGCCAGTCCTCCGTGTCCCCCTTTATTCACCAGCATCTACCAGTCCTGCCCTGTCACAGTCAGCCAACGTTTTCCTTCCATTCCCACCAAGCAGGTGGAGAGCAATGCAACATTACTCCAGCCAGCTGCAGCCTCTGAATATATTTTGAGTGAAAGTCTTGCTCAGATGTAATATTGATGGGTCTCCTGTTTGCAGAGAAACGAGACAAAGCTTATCTTTAATTCATCAGACGACCGGTGCTGTCGGCATGTTGACATTCGGTTGCACCTCGTGAGCTCAGAGCATAAAGTAAAAAGCACTGAAGAAGACAAACAACCTTTTTATTCCATGTGTGCTCGGGGTTGCAATGAGATCAAGAATTTCACTTTCGGTTAAATGCAACAAACTCCCCCTGGTGTCATTAATCTTCCGGTACAAGCCAGGAACCTCTGCTAATGTATCCAAACGTGCACGAGTCTAAATATTTGTTTGATATTTGACGATATCACTGATAGAAATGCGTCACAGATATGGAAGTAACAAGTGGTTCTTAAGCAGAGGTCAGGTTGGGGGGGGGGGGGGGGGGGGGGGGGGAGAACCACCAGGGGGCGGGGAGCAACAAGTATCTGGTTCCTGGCTCTTCACTGCTACAGTCAGGCCTCCTCTGATTGGCTCCTCTCTCCATCCACAGATCCACTGCTGGATGTGAACTGCTCAGTCAAATTGTGAGGCTCGATCAGAGAGATTTTATTGTGAAATTTTATTGTGACTGTTACACACTTCTCCTCGCTGCTGCAGCACCTGTTGTTAGCATGGAAATTGTTCTCGTTAGCCGACGTGAGCGCAGGAGCCAAAACGAATATTTGTTTAGTGTTGGTAATTATTATTATGTTCAGTTGCAGATATTTGTTTTGCCATAACGTCTGGGTAATGTGGGCAGGAGTGTGTGGGGTTGTTTTTGGCGAGGGCCAGACAAAGAGATTGTCTGACTGTCAAATCTTGGTTTTAATATTTTTTCACTCCCTAATATTGGCAGCGGCATCGACCCCTTAAAAAAAATCCATGTTGATCAGAGTCGGCGTCACACACAATGTGGAATCTTTTTGTTTTTCCTACAGTTTCCTGCCCTGTCTGCAACGGATGTTCATAAAATCACTTTCTTTTTTCACACAATCCTTTAAATTCCTCCTGCGTATTTATCTCACAGGTTTTGCTTTACAGTTACAAGTTGGAATTACTTGTGTGAACAAGCTCAAAGTCCACATCGAGCCCATCGGTACCGAGACGACCGGTCAAAACAGGTCAAATCTCCATCTGAGTGACTGAATCACCGACCGAACGTCTCGGTGCTTCTCGTCCAGCGGTTCTAATGAACTCTAAGGGGAGAATTTGTTTTGCCGCATCGGAGCGTCTCTGCTCCTCGGCTCTGCGTGACGTGCTTGTTGACACAGAGGTGGATAGTTGGAAACAGATGAGAAACACAGGGTGATGTGTTATCTCTGTGATGCCTGGAGCTCCCCTGTCATTACTGGAGCACAGCCACCGGGGCTGATGTGTTTTTCCTGTTATCAGCGGCTGGCAGCGATGTCAGCGGCGGCGTGCACCGCTCAGCCTCATGTCAGGGGCCTCCGTCACAGGGCCGTGCTCATTCTGCAAGTCCACCGACGCGTTAAACACCAAATAAGCATCATAACCACCTCTGAATACCAGATTTTAGATTTTCCCCGAGTTTTGTTTTCGTTGCTGTGATGCACGTTTCAGCTGAGCGGCCCATGAGTGAGCTCTGATGTAACGCAGCTGTGTGTTCTGTCAGCAGGAGCACAGGAGTCTGGGAACGCTCCACCTTTTCACAGGAGGCCACAGTCCCGCTGGTGTGAGTGACACCCCGACAATATTTACTCCTGTTGACCCATTGATCCTGATCGTGAGGTGGAGTCCAGCCGGAGCCAGTGTGGTATTGAGCGTGTTTGTGTTTTCTGGCACAGTTGAGACGGATCAAACCTCCCTCATCTATTGAACTATTCTGTTTTTTCAAGTGCTGTGCTTCTGAATTAGCCTCCTCTTGTCTCCCTGACATGAGAATCGGTGAAAACAGTTTGTGATAGCGACAAACATGCGATGTGGTTTCAGACGAGGCCGTTAACCTTTGACCTCCGAGCTGCGATGGACTTAATAAAAAAACAAGTATCAGCAGTTAGTAACTTTCATCTTTGATATAATGAAGGTAGATAAGCTATAATGATGAAGATGAACTATAATGAAATATTACAGATATGATTAAAGCTTAATTGAACAATTTCTATGCGATGACAAATATCATATTTGACCTTGTATGAAAACATTACTGGTATTTGGTTTTCCATCATATGATGCACATTTAAATTGTATTCATTGCTTTGTGTTTAAAAACTGCATTCATGTAATTGAAATAAAATCTGCTCTTATTTTTGTTGTCTTGTGGTTTTCAGATGGAAGTTGTATTTAGAACATAAGATTCTGGAGCAGTATTTATCACTTTGGGTACTCTCATTTAAAAAGTCTTTTATTATCATCTCTCCATTGACTTAATGGAGAATGATGAGTTTTACATAAAACGATATTCCATTGTAGAATTACACAAACGTATCACAGATGTGAGAAAGTCGACCTGACAGCTCCCTGTTTGTCTCCGTCAGACCTTGCTGTGGTGGAGATGACGGACGCCTTCCGCCAGCCCTCGCTCTTCTACCACCTGGGAGTCCGAGAGAGCTTCAGCATGGCCAACAACATCATCCTGTACTGCGACACTAACTCCGACTCCCTCCAGTCGCTGCAGGTGAGTCGTCGCTACGAGCAGAAACCACTTTAACCCACGAAACAGACAATCACTGATTCACCGGGGGTCGTGATGAGAGGCTTTATTTAGAAGGACGCAGGGCGGACATGGGATTGACACGAATGTAATTTGATGGCGGCGGAACTTAAATGCATCAGTAATTTGATGGAAGGAAACGCATTTATGAAGCATTTTGAGATGGGACGTCAACACGGCCTCATTTATTTTTTATCTTTCAGTCAGTTAGTGCGTCCACGACTGACACGTCTTTTCTTTAACCTTTTGTACGTGATCTTTTAGAGGTTTTAATTCTTTTTAAACGGTAGTTTATAAACTCCAACTCAAGGGTTTTTGGTTTTCAGGGCTGATTGTGAATTGAAAACAGATTTCAGGATTCTACAAGGATTTTTTTATTTTCAAAGAAGTGAACAGATAAAGATAAAACACTTCATTACAGTCTATATCTTATTTCTTTTCAATTTAAAAACTACCTCTGCCAACATCATGGAAATAAAAGAAACCTCTTTGAAATGAAGCTCTAACATTAAGGGGAATAGAGCAGAAGAACAGCTGCTGTATGCTGGGTAATAGTTTGCCCACATTTTACACGAAATGTGTTTTACCATCAACAACTTCCTGGGGGAAACCCGACAAGTATGTAGTATGAGGAAGTACCAAGGTTGTTAACAATTCCCCCCAAATATGCAAACATTTCTCCCTGCACGCATCGCTCATCATCGTGTTATCAGAGTCCGTGATGGAGAGAAACAAATCTGTGCTCCCGTTAAAGCATCTGTTTAGAACTTGAGTGGGCTGGAACCCAGAATCTCCCGGTCGTGTGTCGGCCCATGGCAACAGTGTGTTTGTTGTAGGTCAGACAAGACGTAGTTCGCACAGTCTGACGCCAGAGCTGAACACACTAAACCCCCTCCTGCAGCCGGTGACTCGTATCTGAGGAACACTGAGGCCTTTATTGTGTGTAGAGTGTGTGTAGTGTGTGTGTGTGTGTAGTGAAGTCTACAGGGCTCGACCAAACTGTCCAGTCAGCATATCGCAGCACTCAGCTGTCAGGTTAGGTTTGTTTGCACAGTCGACACAAACACGGCATAAAAAGCTAATGCACGTTCGCAGCTCTTTTATTTCTGCATCTCAAACACCCTCCGTGACATTCCTCCCTGCGTTAATGCGAGCTGGTCGCTGGAGCGTTCCCACCCTTCCTGTGGTCTGCAGTGGTGCCCACCCGTCTGGCTGGGCGTCGGAGCTCCTCGCCCAGCCTGAAAAGACCTCCTCTCTCTGGTGGTTTCCACTGATGTGCGGTTTAATTGTTTCAAAGAGCGCTGGTTTCTAAGTCAGGGGTTTTTCTTTAAATAGTGGAGTTCTCCAAAATGCACCGAGACTAAAAATACACACAGACCCACAGAGGCCTTTGTGTCCTCAGCGCTGGTCACGCTGTTTATTTTCTTAAGAATAAAATAGTCTCTTTGTGTCAGAGAGAACAATACACATGCTTCATGAATTAAAGGAGGGGGGGGGGGGGTTATGTTGTTTATTGGTTGGGTTGTTTGTAATCAAGATTACACAAAAACTAAAGGACGGATTACCACATCACTCAGTGGAATGATTTCAATTCACATTCGGTCCGCAGGTGTCCATGCAGGGAAACTGTTTTAGAGCTTTTCTATGTAGAATAAGCCAGAAGCTCAACTTTTCTCTGAAACAAACATTGTTTACATCACTTATCCTGTAATGGTCACAGGGGACTGGAGCCAATTTCAACTAGCGGCCAGCGTATCGCAGGGCCGACATGAACAACAATTCACCCTCACACTCACATCTACGACAGAATTAGAGTTTCCTGCTCAACCTAACCCCGAAGCTGTGTGTCTGTAGACGCAGAAAACCCCATGCTCACCTGCAAACAGACAAACTACACAGAAAGAGCTCAGCCAAACCGGGATTCAAACCTACAACCTTCCTAGAAAAAAATATCTTTCAGTATTTTCCGTTCATGTTCGTCAACCGGTCTGAATCAAATCTGTCTCAGGTACTTTAAATCTAATTTAAGTGCAGCTGATGGTTTTTCTTTTGTTTAATTCAGATTGTAATATTGCTGCTTGGAGAAAATGTGCTTGTTGAGTCTCTAAATGGGATTTTCTCTTGTCTTTCAGGAGATAATTTGCCAGAAGAACACTGTAAGTACACAAAGCAATCTTTTTTATTTCTCTCGCCTTTCTTTGACTTCACACGTTACTCACACACATCATGCGCTGCACAGAATATGCTTCTTTTTCTTGTTAAACAACCCGCAGGGAGCACAGTGTCTTAACACCTTATGCTTCTCTGTGTTGAAGAGGTTTCTCTCCTCTGCCATAAATGTTCGGTTTCACAGAAACGTACAGAGAAAACAGCGTCGTCTTCCCATTTTTTTTTTTTTCAAGATGTTTTTCTCAGATGAAAGCTGGTTCGTGAGTTTCAGTGACTGCACGAGCACCATCTGCGTAAAAAAAGGCACAACCTCTCTGGAAATTTGACTTGCAAAAAACTTGCAGCATTCAAATAAGGTGCTGATTTAAAGCAAAGGAAATCCTGTTCTTTACTGAGTCACATCCTTTGTAGTTCCTAACGAACTACAGTTATTTTCTCATTGACTGTGTTGTTTTCATTAAAATGTCTAAAAACAACTCGACCTATGTTATAAACTGCAGTCTATGTTTTTAACATCGAGAATATGAAGAGACAAGAAATGTTGCTGAAGACAACTCCCATGATCCCACTCTGCTTCACGACATCATCAGACTAGGTCTTCTGTTATTGTTTTGATTGAAAAACCACTGGCGGCAGCAGTCACATATTAAATGTCTAATTAAAAACACACAAAGTCTCAAATTAAAGATTCAAAAACAGTGAATCCTGTCATGTGAAGAGCAGGATGTATCAGATTATCTGCATCTTTGCTTCATGGCTCAAAATCTGCTTTAAAAAAAAAACAACAAGATCGATTGATTTCCTGATAATCCACTCGTTATACAATCGACTGATTCAGCACAAAGTGGAGCAGAGTGTGATTAAGGCAGAGGCCGGCTGAGTGTTGTCCAGGAGTCCATGTCCAGGAGTCAGATGAGAGGCTTAGCTCTCTTAAGTGGCTTTTCAGAGTGGAAGGAGGCGGCACTGATCTCTGACTCTGACTTGTACCGTGTCAGAGCAGCTGATTCTCACCCACAGTGTGAGAGCATGAGCTCGCTGCTCCCTGATGAGCTCTCACTGTCTCTGTTCTCTTCCCTTCTGGTATCAAGACCTTTAACTGCAGCTCTGCACCGGTGCATCGCTCATAACTAACCCTCTGTGCAACACCTGCAGGTTTCTATCATTTCTTTTACATGTTCTGTCAATTCAACGCAAACCCGACTTTCTTTGCTCTTCAGTTCCACCCAGCAAAAACACAAGTGTGGTTACGTGCATCCTGAGACACAACCCAACTCGAACACACTCATATCCCTCAAACACAACAAGCAACCTGTAGGTATTAATTATGATATAGTTCCCCCGTCCAAAAACCATCTTCCTCACCTTCATGATACTGAATGAATCTGCATTTTCAAGCTCAACATTACAAGAGAAACTCTAAAGTATCCTGATCTTGAAATGTCGACGATGGAAGTGATTTTGTTTGTCATAATTGAACAGTCGCTGATCAGGGAGAGACAACCAAATACACTGGACTGTTCTCTGCTGTCCACTATGATCATAGAAATCCAGATAATTGGCCTCTGCTGTTGCATAATCAAATTACTGTAGCTGCATGCACAGTGGCTCCAGTGTGTTGGTGTAAATTCACTCACAGTAGCTGCCCACTGACTTCAACTCTGCAGTCACAGCCCACAGCTACAACCTCCAGGCTCGTCCAGGCCCAATGTGAGGCACAACAATCTCAATGGATTATTAGCTGTTGCAAGAGTTGTATAAATGTGCTAATGTCAAGTTATATTAAGCTCTGAGAAAGCATGTGTGAGTAGGTGAGTCGGCATCCGGCTCGGCCCCACTGCAAACATTCAGATGGACCATCGGCTAAGCTAAATAACCTGATGACTCATTCACTGAACAGCTGACTCACCACGTCCCCCTGTGAGCCAGCACTGCTCACAAACGTGTTACCTGTGTGCGACTAGCGGAGGTTCGCTTCCAACGACCTGCGGTGGCTCTGAAATAAGCAGAGGCCTTGTCGCGTGATCCCGTGTCTGCATGAATCACAGAAACACACAGGAGCTCCATATGGCGTCAGCGTTGTGCAACCTGTCGGGTCACACCCGGCGTCAACAGGAGTCACTGGTTTATTTTTTCGAGAGACGTGCAGCAAGCGGTGATGTCATGTTGCACGGGAGGATGCAGTCACTGTATCTGTGGATCGCTTTCGTTGCTTCAACTGCCGTCCTTCCCTCCACTTCCTTTTTTCAGTTGGCAGCCGCAGCAGTGTTTTCTAAAAGAGGCTGAGACCATGAGAGAATATTAAAGCAGCTGTGGAGCAGCTCAACCTCCCTCCAACGCTCTCATGTAGCCACCACACATCTGACACTCTGGGAATAGCTCTCCTTGCAAAGACCTCCATTGCTTCTTGAGCACGTCAACAGCGGGTTTCCTGCCCGTCTTGTTCTCTGTGTACTGTCTGTAAACACCACATGCACGTGTTTGCTCTTTGTTTATTCAGCAGCAGCCAGCGACAGCAGCTGGAGCCTCGCGACCGCTGCTGCAGGAGAAAACTGTCAAGTTAAAACAAATATACTCATCTACCTCCGGACACAAAAGCCACGTGTCGTGAATTAGAGCTTAGCGAATAAAGAGTTTAAAACTAAAACAGATGAAAACGAATGACTCCTGAATGCAGCAGCTGCAGCGAACAACAGGGCAGAGGTCTGCACCAGGTGAACAGACACTCGTGCTTCTCCAGGCTGCAGGAACAAGTGGAATCTGTGTTCATGCGCCGCTCTAAAGTGTTTGCAGTTGTAAGACAGCCGCTCGTAATGTGGCTGTCGCCAGTGATGCAGATCACTCCACCCAGCAGCTGCCTGTTTAGACTGGTGTCGCCAGATCAGAGTCTGAAACGGGGGAAATGTCTCAGACGTCCACAACGAAAACTGCTTCCTCCACATGCATTGTTATGTTTTCCTATACAGCGTCTGTAGAGTCAGACGATGCAAAGAAAGTTCAGACGAGGTTATTGTTCAGTGAAGCTGTGTATTCTACTGTAATATAAATGTACACCTGGTACTTAAAGGATTTTCTTTTTACCGAGAACACTAAAATCTAAGTTTGGTTATTGATACTTTAACTTCTAAGCCAGCATAAGAAATTACATCTGCTGAGGAAGTTGGTGACTTATTAAATGTTTAACAGTCTAAAACACATCAAAAACCTCAGGTCACACACACACAAACACACATCCTCCGCAGCAGAGGTACAAATTACATTTATCGCTTCTGCCTCTTTCACACCAAACCCATAATGCTGAGGAAACCTCTGATGGTTTCCAACCCTGCGTCTCTTGTATCAACAGACGTGCTCGGCCAACTACACCTTCATCCCGTACATGGTGACGCCCCACAACAAGGTGTACTGCTGTGAGAGCAGCCTGATGAAGGGCCTGACGGAGCTGATGCAGCCCAGCTTTGAGATGCTGCTGGGGCCCATCTGCATGCCCCTGCTGGACCGCTTCATCCAGCTGCTCAAGGTGTCACAAGCCAACTCCCAGTAAGTCGAGCCAACAGGGGATAATGGTGGACTGGACCAAAGGATTTTATGCTTTTAATATTTAATAAAACATAATATTGAGATATACAGAACTGTAGCTAGAATATAGCACAAATGTTGGAATGCTAAACAATGCACTGCTCTGAAATAACTGCAACCAGAAACACAACCAGCTGGAATAAGTAGTTACAAAAAAAAAAAAGACTTGATGTTCACTTTTATTCTCGTTCAGAGACAGTTTCTCTTTGGGTTTATTGTCCCACTCGTCCCATTTTTACTTGCTGTACTTATTTTTAATGCGCTGCCTCCCTCAGCTCTGAAAGCACATTTACACCTCAGCTGCTGCAGTAATATTTCAGGCTTTCCTGCCAACAGCCGGTGGAGCTGCCAGAGAGATCGAAGATCTGCTCCAGCCACAGTGACTCAAAACACACTTTGATGGAGCCCCAGTTTCCTGAACGCTAGTTTTAAGCATCACTGGAATATGACCTGAATGCAAACAGTAAATGTGCCCTTAAAATTATGTTGACTGAGTTTTGGTGGAAATTAAAAAAAGGTTCTTTGTCCATTTCCTTATTTAAAAAGTTATTTATACACGAAAACTGGTTTATTATACAAATAAGAGTATGTGCTGGTTATAATTTGTACTTTAATCTTGTCAGTACTTGCACTAGAGCTGATTTCCCAACTTCCAACATAATCATGATATTCATTGATGCACGATGAATAAACTTCTAACCAGTGGTTTTTGTCCTCCAGCCAGTATTTCCGTGAGACGATTCTGAACGAGATCCGGAAAGCTCGGGAGCTGTACACTGGCATGGAGCTGGCCGCCGAGCTGAGCCGGATCCAACAGCGGCTGGACAACGTAGAGTGCCTTTCAGTCGACATCGTCATCAACCTGCTGCTGACGTACAGGGACATCCAGGTAGACAACTTATTTAATTATACAAATGAGGTAAAGGTAGAGACGGTTAAAAGCCGAGGTAATATTTGTTTAACTTAAGGTTTAACTCAATTCACAATGACGGCTTCCCTCTTCTTGCTATAAAACAAACTTCCTTTTTGTTGTAAACCACCAATAAGTTTTCATAATAAAATGCTTCCACCTCGTTTGCTTTGAAACGATAAGGATCAACTGTGACTTAAAAGAGTAAGAAGGGTTGCAAGTTTAAAACCTGATGAACAGAGAGTGGAAAACATAGAAGGAAGGAAGAGACAGAAGTCACAACAAATTTACAGTTTGCAGCAAGTTAAACTGTTAAAGTTCAGAGATGACATCTTTAGTGTCTTTGTTCAAACCAAACATTTTCTATATTGTAATAATCTATCGTTTTTTTATCAAGTTAAAATAAGTGAAGACCACAAAAGTTTTGACTTTAAAATAGGTTTATTTATCACAAAGACAACAATTTACAACCAAATCAAATCCTATGGACGTCACTGGCTGGATTTCACCAGCTGACGTTCAGCAGCCGGACCAGGTGAGATGAATCTACGTGACGACTCCTTCCGTCAGACTCCTGCACAGAGGCCTGTTCAGAAAGAGGCGTCAGACCATAGAAATTCATTTACATTTAAAAACCACCAACAGAACAAAAAACCAAAAGCCCAGTGGGTCCAACAAGAGCCTAAAATAAAATGGAGTATCACGAAGACGAGATAACTGTTCCCATCACACTCACTTGGATATTTCCCAAACACATTTTAACAGCTCGTGTTGCAACCTCAACACAAACTGCGTCGAACTGCTCCAAACAAAAACCTCCTCTTACCTCAAGTTGTCTCAAATGCTCTGGAAGCCGTGGGTGGGGGAGGGGGGCTCCCTGAATGCCACCAGCTTATATAGAGCAGCCAGAGCAGCTGACGTGAATCTACCTGACGACCAGACTCCTCCCACCAGGGAGAAACCTGGGTCGTCATACACGCCCAAAGTGTTTTTCTGAGGCTGGATCCATATGTACGATTACTTTGACATACATAGTTGGTGTGTCGCTGTGATCTAACATAACTGTTAGCAAAGACAACAACTTCCTTCTGGAGGTGGTCATGTGACAAGAGCCTGACGAATCCACGCATTCTATATTTATTTCTTTTTTACCAAAATAAAACGGAACCAGCAGCTTTTCTCACCGTCTCCGTCTTGTATTATCTCAATATATCGGAAAAATCCATCTACTGTACTTTTTCTCTTTAGAGAAGCGCACGTAGAAACTTTCTGCCGAACCTCCCACGAGTTTCCAAGGATAAACTATGAGGGATTATTAGTGTGTGTGTGTGTGTGTGTGTGTGTGTGTGTGTGTGTGTGTGTGTGTTGATGTCCTTGGCAGAGGAAGCCACTGTATAAACATACTGTACAACCTGGAGACAGCTCCCTGCCTCGTCCCCGTCACTGCCTCGGACCTCTCGCTGCCCGTAGAGAGCTCCGGGCGAAGCTTTTTCGTCCGCTCGTCTCAAATCTCCAGCTCGTCTTTGCTCTTTAGTCTTTCCACATTGTGAAGACACTCGCTGTCCAGATCCTCCCACTCACCATAGGCAGCGCTCAGCCTCATAAATCATTCATTAGAACAACAAGCGATGTGGACGTGCTGAATTATTCAACGTGCTTTGGGTATAGTGACGATGTCGGCAAGTAGGAGCAACAAAAATGTGATGAAGGGGCCACTCAATAATTGAAGTGCGTTTGGTGTCCATCAGACTGTCGAGACATCAGACACCCCCCCGGCCTCACAGCGCCTCTAAGTGTTGCTCAGACACAACTGTCCCACAATGCTAAGCGATGATGATGATGATGATGATGATGATGATGAGAGTGAAACAGGAGCTCACCGGTGTGTCCCTCACTTGTCGTCCAGGATTACGAGTCCATCGTGAAGCTGGTGGAGACGCTGGAGAAGCTCCCGACCTTTGACCTCGTGGCTCATCCTCACGTGAAGTTCCACTACGCCTTTGCACTGAACCGGTGAGAGACGGCAACTTTCACAACACAACAACACACACACAGTGACACTTACTGACACCACCTGATTTATAATTAGACATATTTGAAGGGGGACGATTGAGGATTTGGCTCCGCAGGTCCTAATTGGTACATCGTTAGCTCCTTTCGTTATTTCTTTAATTATTTCCTCCCTTATTTATTTATTTATTATTCAATGACCTTTTCTGTGACGAACCATTTGATCCACTGCTCCTTTATTGAAAATAAACAAATTGATAGAGAGAGAGAATAATAATCTCTTCCTCTTCTTCTTGATTCTTCATCGGTTATTTTCACGCCTCTATGGGAACCTGATTTAAACTGGTTTTAACATCAGTGGAATTTTTCAAGGACGATGACGTGAACGCGACCAAAGAAAACGATCAGTGCAGTGAAAGAAATACTCTCTTTGCATTCAGCTTGTCAGATCAGATAATATTGTCTTTGCTTTAGGATCCTCAGCTGAAATCAAACAAGCAGCAGGAGTGAATCATAAAGTGTTGTTGCGAGCGAGCTTCTGCATTTGTGACTTTACGAGTTGAAAGAGTTTCATTAGTTTCTCTCCTTTTTCAACGCAGGTTCCCAAGCAGCAGCGATGTTATTAGTAGCATGTGTACAGTTACTGCTACACAGGAAAAAGACCCGTGTACATCACAGGAGGTTTCAACCGCCTGTTTCTCACCAGCTGCTTGTCTTGTAAACTTCCCGTGGTTTTCGTGGTGCTGCCGCCTCAAACGGCAATAAAAACTTGCTGTTCTGTTATTTGGCAGCGGCTGGAAAATGTTTGTGCCAAGATGCCGGCGTGTTTGCAGCTACTGTCTGGTCCGAGGGTTTTTCAGATATTTTGTCACGTTGGTGTTAAAGACCGAGGCTCTGTCTCCGTCGTGCATCAGATCTCTCACGACGTCGCGAGAGAACTGAAGTGGAGTTTGTCTGAATCAATTTTCAGCGGTTCGTCTTAAGTCGGTTCTCGTCTTCTAAATGAATCTGCAGGGACGAAGTGAGCGTTGACTAATTATCTCTGCGGCACCAGACACGTGACTGTGGAACGCTGCTCGGAGTCTGACTGAGCGAGAATCTCCTCCGTCCAAATACCCATCGGCCCTCTGGAGAGGAGAGGGAAGACGGAGAGAGAGAGGGAGCAGGTCTCGTCTCGGCTCTTCCCTCTGGGCGGTCTCCATAGTAATAGCTGTCAGCTCACACTTTTTATTTAACCTTCGTGCTCTGGAGAGAAGCCACATTCTGTTCGTGAGGATTCTCCTCTGTGACACTCGCGCTCTGTGCCTGTGTGAGACTCTGCAGGAGAACAACAGTCGTTTCTCTCTGAAGTCTGAGGATTGAAATGAGGGGAATTTTAAACCTCAGAACAAAAAAAATATCCCCCACAATGCAACAGCTCGATGCATAAATTAGCATCGTTAAGGAGGAAAGTGATTTTCCTGCAGCTTTCAATGACCTTTGTTGATATTAAAGCTCCATATGTTGAATAGAACGTATATGAATGTTTTATCCTCACTGATTGACATATATCATGGATATTAACGATTCTGACATGTGATGCAGCTCAAGTGGCTTTTCTGCCAAGATGGTTCTGTTTTCGTCTGCGACACGACCCAACGCGAACCCATTAAAACTTTTGGTTCAGATCCAGGATGTTCTGTTTTCAACATTTTTCAACATTTTCCTTGATGTCTCAGATACGATTTCGTGAATATTGAAGGAAAAAATCGAATCAATGATGTTTAGGAGGCTTTTATTCGTAAGTTTGTTAAGTTTTTGTGCAGATCTCGGCCCTTTGCTGCTCGCGACCACATCACACAATAGCAAAACATAAATTTAAAGTTACAGCCTCCACTGAAGCAGATTTATTGCAGAGTTGTTATAATTAAATCTACTCCCATAAATTAACAAGTTTATTTTTATAGACTTTTAATCCAAATTTGATAGATTTATAGTTTTATTGGCCAACGCTGAGTTCTTATGTTGTTAAACTTCATGTCTGTTTTATTAAGTTTTTTTTCCAACTCAGCAGAAGCTTAAAACTTGTTTTCACAGGACACCGAACAGACGTTAATGAAAAAGAACTTATTATCTGCTCGAGATGTTCATTCCTTCTGAATGCTCATTAAACAGCCTGGATCAGTTCTTACAGGTGAGTTAGAGCAGAACTCTCTGGACCTGAATGACCCGCGGTCGTACAGATGCAGCCTCAGCTTTTTTTTTTTTTTTTTTTAAACCAACCAAGTAACCTGTGTAATTTAAGTCGGGCTCTTAATGGCCTCGTCTGTGCCAAGTATCATGTCGCACAACAAAAGCTGTCCAACAGTTACCTAGCTACACAAACACACACACACACACACTTTGCTGTTTTGATTCACTCTGTTATGCAGCCGATAATATAAAGGTTCAGATTTCATATTATTCATATTATTATCTAGACTGTACAGTATATTTAAACTATGTACAAATTAGTGTTTATCAAGAATCTTATTATTGATAATACATGAAGTTCACTTACAGAATATACCGAATATACTGCACATGTGAAAACACAACAAACTGTAAACTAAATATACAGTTGGACTATTTCCAGTACATTTCTTCGTCCTGAGGGTTTGATAGTAACGTCTTAGGAATCATTGCCAGTTTATTTATTTTTATAAATATGCTTTTGACTACCTCTTTTGGCATCGGGCCCCAAAGTCAGACAAAACGTCCTCGAGTGGATGGAGACATGTGAAGCAACTGCAGGTTCGGTGTTGTGTTACATGTTGTTGTGTAACTGCTGCATTGTTGTGAAGCAGGAGAAGGTGCCACCTGTTCCACCCTTTGTGATGTGGAATGTCACTGAAACTCTCACTGTGCCATCAGTCTAATAGAAAGTAATTAAAGGGAGTGTTCACACGTTGATCTGTTACATGGACCGTGGAAGAGAAAGAACATTTATTATCTCATTCTGTTGAACATGTCTCTTTCAAAGTAAATGTGCATGATTTAGCAATTCCATTAATTTAGAGACAGACTTCTTGGCTCATAAAATTTTTAAATTGGTGCAGTGACCCTTTAAGATTAGGAACCAAATACCCAGGATTCCACTGGCACACGTCTGCAAATATACTTTCTGAAATGGGATTCGTTCCATGCTTCACTGCTGCAGGCACTCAAGTTCAAAAATGTCAAAACTTTCATTTCTAAACATGCTCGCTGTGTGTGTGTGTGTGTGTGTGTGTGTGTGTGTGTGTGTGTGTGTGCAGGAGGAACCTGCCAGGTGACCGACAGAAAGCCCTGGACATCATGCTGCCCCTGGTGGAGGACGAGGAGAATGTAGCCTCGGACATCTACTGCCTGGTGGGACGGATCTACAAGGACACGTTCCTGGAGTCTCACTTCACCGACACGCAGAGCAGAGACAACGGCGCACTGTGGTGAGAGAGTATTAAACTTGAGTGAGGGCATTTCCTTCTGGAATTTGATTTTAAGATCTCATATCTTTGTCGCCTGAACATGCTGCGTGGATAATCAAGCTCCCATCTGGCTGTTGTTTGTCACTTCCCTCAGTAGAACAGATTGGTCATTAAATTAATTCCATGTCTTGTTTTGTTCGGGTGCTCACAGTTGTTGTCAGCTTCTCTGTGGCCCTCAACTCAATATGGTTGTAATTGTTGTTGGGTTTTTTTTTAGTTGACGTGTCTCTGGGAGCCTCGAGAACTCATCTCAGAGATTTAGAATGAAGCATCCATCTCATGGAGGAAGGATATTTATTGGAGTTATTTTGTTTTTCTCACCTCAGGTTTAAAAAGGGTTTCGAGTCAGAGCCGACGCTGCACTCCGGTATCAACTATGCTGTTCTCCTCCTGGCAGCCGGACATCAGTTTGACACGTCATTCGAGCTCCGCAAAGTGGGTGAGTAGAAGCTGGAGTGGATATTATGTGGGTGTCTTTCACCTAAATACGCTGCATTTCACTTTACTACACTGAACCTGCTGAGTACCCACTGAGAAGTAAATCTCCGCCGTGTCCTTGCTCTGACGCAGCTCTTCACCGTGACAAACTCAGCTTTTACAAAAGGAAAGCTGCTATTTTAACGGTTTGCATTAAATTATTATTTATAGCCACTTTAAGTATAACGACCTCACGCTGCAGTGCGTGCCCACGGTTCCATTCATACTGAAACCAGGTTCCTGATCCCACATCCCAGTAGGCGGATCGTGCACCTTGCAATGATAAAGAAAGGGTTAGAAGAAGATTCCTTGATCGTGGTTTGTTTTCAGGGCCGTCATTCATCCTTCCACCAAGTTTGGTGGAAATGTGTTTCCTAGTTTTTGTGTAATCCTGTTGACAAACAAACGGACACAGTGAAAACATGACCTCCTTCGCTGAAAGAAGTTTAAAAGCTACTTGAGCTTCGTCCCCGTTCACATTAGACATAGTCGTGGGATCTTATATTATAAAAGTGATTAATAATCAAAATATCAAGGAGAATCAGGTTATATATATTCATGGCTGTTGCCGTGCGGCTCAGAGAAGCTCAGGAATGTGGGAAACGGAGCAGTCGGTCCTGGGAAACTGTCTGCAGCTCCATAATTTAGCCCCCCCCCTCCGTCCCTGTAGACCCTGCTCACTCCTACACTCATCCCGGTGACCCCCCCACCCTGACTCCACAAATGGTAGATTCCCGCAGCAGCGTACTGTGCAGGACATGTATCAGCAGCTCCTCTCATCGTAACTAGTATCTCTCAATCCTTTCTGGGATCAGTGACAAATTAGAAAAGCTAAAGCGTGTTGTGGCACATCCATGCAGAGTTTGCATGTTTCTGCTTCACTATCTCATCTACTGGAAATCTCAGTTGGGGACGGTCCAAGTGGAAACACAACAAAGAGGATTACATGCCTCTGTCTGTCGTCTTGTTTTCCAGGGGTGAAGCTGAGCAGCCTGCTGGGTAAAAAAGGCAGCCTGGACAAGCTGCAGAGCTACTGGGATGTGGGCTTCTTCCTGGGCGCCAGCATCCTGGCCTGCGACAACACCAGGGTCATCCAGGCCTCTGAGAAACTCTTCAAACTCAAAGCCCCCATCTGGTGAGGACACGTCGGAGCTGCTCTCGGATTAGCTCGCAGAAAGCCCACATCCATCACCAACTGTGTCTCAGCCGCGGTGATGTGTTCCTGTGCTCGGTCTTGTTTTGTCTTGCAGCCACAGTTTGGCTATTGTGCAAGCGTCGAGCGTGTTTCTCATGGAAAAACAGAAAATATCGATGTGTAAAAACTGATAAATAGCAAATATAACACCCAAGAACGTTAATTGAACATCTCTACATGCACCCAGAATCCTTTTATAGCTTAATTGTCTTTGTGACATCATTTCAGATGTTAAATTCATTGCAGACGGGATCATATCGTGTGCAGGAGAACGGTGAACTGTCTGCAGCTCTGTCACTGCAGTGTGTTAAGTCCCTGCTGTTCTTTATTTGTGTTTGTGCTGTGAAAACTCTTTAAGTTTCCATTTATGTCATGAAGACAAATGTTACCCAGCATGGAAACACAATCATGGAGCATCGTTTGAGTTTATGATTCTTCTTCTGCTCAGTTATTCAGAACATTTGGTAAAAAAAATAAAGATTTGGATTTCTGAGCACGCTGGATTAACCCTTCTTGTGTCTGCGGCTGGTCTCAGGTACCTGCGCTCGCTGGTGGAGACCATCTTGATATATCAGCACTTCAAGAAGCCCGGTGTGGAGCAGCCGGCCCCCAAACAGGAGCTGGTGGATTTCTGGATGGACTTTATGGTGGAGGCAACCAAGAAGGACGTGTCCTCTGTCCGGTTTCCTGTGAGTGACACGAGTCGAGGAAACTGGGCCAAGCAATGGAGAGGATTTACAGATGAAGAGAGTTAAAATAAGTTTGTTTCCGTGTCTCCAGGTTTTGATATTAGAGCCAACGAAAGTGTACCAGCCTTCGTATCTGTCCATAAACAAAGACGTGGATGACAACACGGT
Source organism: Paralichthys olivaceus (assembly GCF_024713975.1). Classification (NCBI taxonomy): domain Eukaryota; kingdom Metazoa; phylum Chordata; class Actinopteri; order Pleuronectiformes; family Paralichthyidae; genus Paralichthys; species Paralichthys olivaceus. The sequence goes on from NC_091111.1 coordinate 17,340,890, forward strand.
GTCGATCTGGCACGTTGCCCCGGACGACAAGGTGGGTGACCTCCTGCAGTAAAACCACGTCGTCTACAGCCGGGCATCCTTCAACTGATGCTGAACGTAACCACGGCAACAAAACTGATGCTTTACATGATCTACTCGGTCAAGCGATGATAAAACTGAAGGTCGCATCACAGTTAGCAAGTTAATTGATGGATGATGATTTTTCTATTGACTCTTATTTCTGCTCACGTTTGACTCATCTTCATCGTATTGTATGATATCTGTGCAGCAGATAAATCGTTTGCTCTCCAGAAACCGATCCTGCAGCATCAGCAACACCGACGTCATATTTTCATTTATTTCCTGCGCCACAACCAATGCAATAAAACCACTAATGTCTTTTTATCACCGTAAGGTCCCTCAACATATTTGGGAGTCGTGCTTCCGCTGTGATACGACCATCAGTCAGCAGAGTGTCTTACATTAGTTTATCTTCTCCCTGAAGCTGCAGTGATGTTATTATTTCTTCTTGAATCTTTCTTCCTGCAGAACAAAGGAATTTATGAGTGGAACTTCAGCGCCACATTGGTTCGAGGTGTCAGGTCAGTGTCTCCTGTCTCTACTGACGCGCTCGAGTTACAGCTGAGAGATGTCACAGTAACCTCACACGTCTCTCCACAGGGGGACGGGTTTCAATTTATCTTTGCAGGTGGTGGGTCGGGAAAAACGTTTAAATTATCCTCTATTAAACTGAGAGAAAAGGGCAGTTGCATTTGTCATTAAAGTTGCATTTAAAGTCGAATGCTGATGTGCAACAATTGCACCAGTGCATATAAAAGTAAACTGAGTAAAAAGAGAAGAAGCAGAATAGAGACATTAACAGGAAACAACACACAACATCCAGTTAACATGCACATACAGAGTATTTAGATTTTCCAAAATATTTTTGTTAGTCTATGTAAGAGTCACATTAGAGCCATGACATGAATTTGTATCAGTATCGCAGCACAAAATCTCTGGTAGAAGCATTTGATTTAATTCCCACATGATGTGCAGATAAATAACAGGAGAGCGAGCGGATCTGTGCTGTGCGTTACTGTCACTTCACCTCACACAGCTCCAGACCGAACCAGAGTGCTCCGTGAACACCACAGACGATGTCTTGCTCTGCATCTGCTTCTCCACGGCCCCTCAAAGGAATTCAATGTCAGATCAGAGAGAGAGAGCGGAGGGCCGTGCTCATGCGTTGCTAGGGAACCACTCACTCTCCTCTCAGCCTGCAGACAGTCAGCAGGACACAATCGCAGCTCGACAATACGACCACACGCACACTGCGCTCCGCTGTCTGGCTCGGCCGCGGCAGAACCCGGCGAGCGCTCGATCTCAGTCGATAAACGTTTCAATTTGGTTGATGAGTCGAAGCTCTGTCTGTCTTTTGTGCAGAAATTCAGCGTCACTATATTTAATATTAAATATTTCTGTATGTTGAAGCTGCAGAATTTGCCTGAAACAATCTGCAGCTCAAACTCACAATATGACAAAAGCTAAATATCCACAAGTAAATCCTGTAGTTGCCACGTGTAGTGGGCTTCGTGTTTTGATGGAGTGACAGACGGTCTTTTCATCGGTCTCAGAGATTTGATGGCTGATGTCACGAGACATGTGAAAGGCCTCTTTCATTCTGAGTCAGCCTCGCTCTGATGAGGTAACTGTTGGACTAACTGTGCACTCTTTCTCCTCAGCATCAGCAAGTTCGACGAGCGCAGCGCCTTCCTCTACGTCCTGCACAATGCCGACGACTTCCAGATCTATTTCTGCACAGAGATGCACTGCAAAAGGTCGGTCCGTCTCTTCCACTACGGAGAAATATGTGTTACAGCAGCAAACGAGATCAGAACAAAGTAATAGAAGAGTAAACGTACAATAAAAACAGAATGAAATATAGACAAACAATATGTGCAAAGTGGAATAAAGTGGAAAAAATATTTTTCTTGAGACTCTGGAAATGTAAATTATTGGATTTCTATGAGTCAGAAATCTAAGGTTTGTCTGCACCGGTTTATTCGATGCCGGTTGACATATTTATTTACTGCAGGTTGATAATTCACTGCTGTCACATAAACAAGAAGGTGGATTAGGATCCAGTACACTTCCAAACCAATATCCAATATTTATTAAATTACTTACAGATTACCAATGTTTGTAACTCCGTCATTACTAAAAAAACAATATCACTTATAGAGATTTTAGAATTAAAAATGTAACTTTGCTTTGTGCTGAATAAAATAAAAATCCGATAAAGATCCGACATCTCATTACGTTTGATCATTAAGATTCCAAATCACAGACTCTTTCCTGCTCGGTGAGTTCACCTCATCGCTGCTGCAGCTCAGACGCTCTCGTCAGCTCTGCTCTCAGGTTGGAAGTTTCTCACCTTCACTCTCACCGCTAACGCACCTTCTCTCACGTCGACACCAGCGCGTTCCTCACTTGCTGACTGTTCAGACTTGTGACTATCACATCAGAGGCTCCCGAGCACTTCCAGTTCCATTATCCGGAGTGTGAGAGTCAGTGAGTCATGCCTGCTGTTGTTGCGATGCTGCTTTCCTCTTCATACTGAGGAACAAGGAGTGACAGTGGGGTGGGAGAGTGGAACAAAATAAATGGTGCTTGAAAAGTGGAAGCGATCCAGTGTAATTGTGCATATGCATGATTGGCACACGTGTATCTGCAAACACCTGCAGGCATGTCGTGTGAGGCGACTGATTCACAGCTTGTGCTCGGCGGAAGCGGTAAAGGTCAATAACTGTACATGTGTGTGTGGGACGTGTGCGTGTAAACACACTCTAACCTCTTCTGGATCACTCCGCCAGCTTGTAAATAAAGCCACTCAATCACAATATGGATCTGAGACAACACGTGTGAATTGTCCACACGTCAAGAAGTGTCCGCCCACCTGAGCGTAGGTGGGTGTGTACGAGGAGAGGCAGCAGAAAGCCGCTGCTACTGCGATCGACACAAATCACACACATTAATGAAACCGAATAACAACACTATTAAAAATAATCATCATAAGTATGAGCACAATATGTCTCCTTCGAGGATGATTGTTAATAAATGCACCTACATAGGTGGTGCTCAGTGCACACACACAACATCTGCTCATGTTTCCTCTGCAGAGACAGATTCACTGCCACTAAATAAAAATTAACTGAATTTGTAAATCAACAATCCAACAAGGTGCAAGCACAGCTGGTTTTCGCAGGGAATGGGAGGAGGCACTGTGATTGGTTACGCCCAAAACACACCCATCCAGAGTTAAACCAAGTACAACCCGGTGCAGCAATGTTTTTTTCCTGTCAGATTTAGACGTGTCCTCGATGCACCACGTGCTGAAAGTGTAAATTTAGAAATGCAGGCTGTAGAGGTTTAGATTTTTGATTTATTGCTCCCACAGGTTTCTGCAGGAACGTGTTCGTACTGTGCAGTTTATCACAGTGAACCTGAAAATCTAAATTTAACACCTTAAACGCTGAAGCTGTCAAGGCTCCTCTGAATATTCTTAAACGCAAGCTGCACTGTTTCAGATTATTTTGTGGTGTTTCCCAGGTTTCTATTGAAACAAAGATAACTGCTGGTATTGTTCAGTCGTCATCATCGTCACAATGAGTCCGACAACCTGACAAACACGCTCGAAGCTGAAATTTAAATGCTGTTGATGTTAAAACACTGTGTGACTATAATCTGCTGTTCAGTGATTTCCACTGTATTTAACGAACGCGACACTAACCAGACCTTTCTCTGGTAGATTCTGTGATCTGGTCAACAGCATAACTGAGGAGACGTGGAAAGGTCCAGAGGAAGGAGACTGTGACAACGACGCCTTGGAGGTGAGAAGACTGGATTTTACTTCTTTGTCACGTTAAACCAAGATTTGGTTTCAGTCTCAGAGCAGAATCTTTTGTGTCGGTGATTTAATGTCAAACTGTCAAAGACTTAAAGGCCAAAGTGCTGATATCAGATTCTGTTGAGGAACAGGAATCCAAACAGTAGTGCTGTTAACAAACTACCTGGCCTGGTGTTGTTTTTACCGTCTGTGACCAAAAACACTGTTCGTGGAATTTTCCTCCAGCAAAATACGTAATATTTTTTCATATTTTGTCCATGTTCTTAATATGTCGAAGGAAATCTGATATTTCTGACAGAAGAAAATCAATTAATTAATTTAAATCAACAATGGATTTGCAAGTTTTTCTTCATGCCACTAATTAAAATTATTCCATCAAAAGACCAAAAGAAAAAAAGGTTTCACAATTTGAACTGATCCGTTTTAATCCGGCGTGAACTCTAGTTTAGCATTCTGCTTTTGTAATCCGGTGATAAGTGAATGAATTTAGCTGCAGTGCTTTGACGGCTCAGAACAGACACCTGCTGCTGCTGCTCTCACCTGCTTCCCTCCCCAGTGGAGCCTCGGGAGAAGAAAATCTAATTACCCAAAACACGGCCGCACCCTCTTCGACTCTGCACGGCTCGTATCAGATGTCTCACAGGTTCCTCTCAGTGTTTGATTTATCATCGTCCCGAATCCACCCTCGGCTCGTCCGCAGGCCTCAGCCGCCTCTCTGTAACACAACCTGTCCTCAAACCAGGGTCGTGAACTTCGATCACGTGTGTCGGGCAGAAAAGAACATAACTGTGAATTACTCACTGAGGAACCAATGTAGCAGGTTTAAGGTAATCTGATTACAAATTCAAAATGCTAATCAGATTAATTTGTTTGGATTAAGGGGGGGTGTCAGAAAAACAGGAAGGAAATACTGCGACTGGATTTTACAACAGGGAGAATAGAATAATCCTGCGAAGTACTGGATGTAAATTCATTTATATTATTAACGGTAATAGAAAAGTAAATGTGTCCTGAACTATGACGTCCTTTTTTTTTTTGTTTCTATGTGAACAAACAGATGTTGTGTGTTGGGATTACAGTTGTTTATATGAAGATAATATATCAAACATCCCAACACAAATCCCAGTTTCATGTTAGTTGTCTTTGTCTCCACAGTACGACTATGAGTACGACGAGCACGGAGAGAGGGTGGTTCTGGGAAAAGGCACATTTGGGGTGGTGTATGCCGGCCGGGACCTCAGCAACCAGGTCCGACTGGCCATCAAAGAAATCCCAGAGAAAGACAGCAGGTGAGCAGGAGAGACAACATGGCTTTTTATTATTATTATTATTATTATTATATTATTAGTGGAGAACAAACTCCCTGCGTCCATCTCTCCCCTCGTCGTTCCACCCACTCGTCGCAGACTTGACTCCCATCAGCGAGTCAGCAGGGCGCTCAGCTGAGAAGAATGTGCAGAATTTGGGTAAATAATTCACCAGTGGATTCAAAACTGGAGACGGGGAGAGAGAGAGACGGAGGGTGTGATTCATGCAGAGAGATTCATGTGAAGAGAAACTGCTGCGAGGACAAAGTCCAGCACACACACACACACACACACACACACACACACACACACACACAGTTACCTGCTGCTGGGAACAGATATCAAGTGTTTCTACGCTTCAGTCTTCTGTTATATATGTTCTCATATGTAAATAAATAAAGGTTTCCTTCATCTTCAAAGATGAAATGAATGTTTTTCAGCTTTAAGACAGATTTTTGGACAAAATGAGACATTTAAAGAATCCTGGGTTTATGGATTTGTTGAGATACAGATATAGACATATATAAACCAAGTAGTTGGTTATAATTTAGTTATAATGAACATGTCTAATGTGTAGTTTAACATAATATTAGTAGTCAACCTTTAGAATAACAAAATTTACAATCATCATATTTTCAAATGAAACGTTTTAATGCATCTTCATCTTAAGACCCCTCATGCAGTCATCGTAGAGGTTCTCCGTACTTGACCTCATCTATGTAGATTACATATTTCCGTGTAATTTCCATAAACTCTTCAACGCAGGTACTCTCAGCCGCTCCACGAGGAGATCGCTCTCCACAAGCACTTAAAGCACAAGAACATCGTCCAGTACCTCGGCTCCCTCAGCGAGAACGGCTTCATCAAGATCTTCATGGAGCAGGTTCCCGGAGGTGAGACGACCGTTCACGCAAAAAAAGTTTAGCTAATAAACAAAACTTTCCTGTCAAAGCACTGATAATCACAGTAAAACTGCTTTTCTGGAACAAACTGCTGGTTGTGTCAGAGCAACCTCCTAATCCTGATGCCAGGGGCTTTGAGTAGCGGGCTAATCAGCCCCGTGCTGCTAATCTCAGGTCAGAGCGAGTGTGTTTATGTTTTTTTTGTTGTGCAGGGAGTCTGTCGGCGCTGCTCAGGTCCAAGTGGGGCCCTCTGAAAAACAACGAGCCCACCATCGGCTTCTACACGCGGCAGATCCTCGAGGGGCTCAAGTACCTGCACGACAACCAGATTGCACACAGAGACATCAAGGTAACCACGCACAAGTTATTGTAGAATTAATGATGTGACTGAGGTTTTAATGACCTTTGTGCCTTATTGCAGGATAATTATTAGAAGGATATTGTTCAGAGAGTTGAGGGAGAGGATCATCTTAGATTTTATTATCATTGCTTCATATTCTGCCAGGCTGCTTTCAGACGCTTCTTCGATTCACACTGATTACACATTATATTTTTTTAAGATAAAATTCTGTGATTTGAAACTTAAAAAAATGGGTAAATTAAAAAATAATAACAACAACAGCTGATTTATATAGTTAGGTAGGTTTTATTTGCACATTTCAGCGTCAGAGTGCTTTACATCAGAGCGGATCTCCTTGTTATGTCATGTTATGACAAACACACACTGCCTCCATCGCAGACATCATTATCTGCAGTACTTCCCCGAGCGTCCGGCTGATTTAACAGCACGCTCGTATAAGCATAACCAGCAGCAGTTAAATGTTAATCACCTTGTTTTGGCAGAGACCATCGTCCTCCCCCAAATACAAGTCGCTGCACCCTGCGAGCGCCTCCCTTTGAGGTCTCGACACTTTCACGGTTTCGGTCGTATATCTGTTCTCACTGTTTGTCTTTTCAATCTGCAGGGTGATAACGTGCTCATCAACACGTACAGCGGCGTGCTGAAGATATCCGATTTCGGCACATCCAAGAGGTTGGCCGGGATCAACCCCTGCACTGAGACGTTCACAGGTACCCGCTGACCCACTGACCCACACACTGAATCACTCCCTTTCAGCGGGGACACACTAAAAATAACACAAACTGTCCCAGTTTCAGAGCCTCTGTGAGTGAAATCACCGAAAATAGCTCACGGTTGCTATTCAGACACGTCGGCTTTGGCAGGTTTGCGGCCCCGCGATGCCGCCAAGGCTGCGGCCAATTGCGGCTCAGTTTGACTTCTTGGAGTAGTTACCAATCTGACAGCCGATTGGTGCAGACAGGGACTCACCCTCGTTCAGGAAACCGGGCTCCGCCTTTTTTAAAGCCCGGCCCTGCTATTAATGTGTCCCCGTCTGTTTTTAGCTCAGTGAGTGGCTTCTAAAAGCAGCACACATGCAGGCAGCGGGTTATTATTAGAACAAAAGAGTCCTTTCAATGGAAGCTGAAATGTGACTTTGGACTGTGATTACGGTGAAAGCACAGAGAGGCTCTTCACTGCAGCTCAAACACACAACGTAAGCTGCGTAGAGCTTTTGTCACCCGACTGGTTTGAAAGAACTGTGTCGTCACCTCAGGACAGAGGGAACCGGTAATTAGTCCTAATGGAATCTATTTTCAGCTTCTTTCATAAACTCCTGACGTCACTTTATTCACAACACAGACTTTGAAACTGTGGAAAATGCACTGATGCACTAAGGCTACGTTAAATATTTCAGTGTGTTGTTGTGTTTTTTGTGTGTGTGTGGTGTTTTTCAGGCACGCTCCAGTACATGGCTCCTGAAATTATAGACAAGGGTCCCCGGGGATACGGTAAACCAGCGGACATCTGGTCTCTCGGCTGCACCATCATCGAAATGGCAACTGGGAAGCCGCCTTTCTATGAACTGGGAGAACCGCAGGCCGCCATGTTCAAGGTGAGAGACGCCGGTGGTTACGGATTCCCATCATTCCTCAGGTTAACTGTTATTCTAAAACAGCTGCTTCTCCTCGTGTGACCCATTAGGGAGAGTAACTGTGCGTTTCGAGGGTCTGAGAGGCTTCTCCTGTCGAAGCTCTGAATGGAGGAATGTGGTTTAATTACTCGGATGAGTTCAGACAAGCACACGTATGTTTCTGTACGTTGTAGTACAGTAACACGTTGGTGGATCTGCAGGTTCAGTCGGATCGTCCGTCATCGTGCCGTGTCTGCACTTCGCACGCTCTGTAGACTTTTCCCGTCTGGATGTTCTCTTCGCTCGTCCTCGTGGAATTTCTCCAGGGAGGGGCATCTCCCTGCTAATCTTAAGTCAACACTCCTCGTCAGCCAACCACAGGAATTTCTGGCATTTCTCATTGTGGAGAGAGTCTCGCACTTGAACTTGTGGCGCTGAGGCCGGCGTCCCGATCGAACGCCGGGCCTGAAGCAAACTCGTGGTTCACTGGGTAAACTCTCGCCTCACCCTTGCGTTACCTCGCTGCAGGTGATCAAATAATTAACCGTGAGGGCTTGAGTGCTCAGTAGGTTTTTATCTTTTCACGTGTCTGAAGTCCGAACTGTCCGTCCTCTGCAGGTGGGCATGTTTAAGATCCATCCCGAGATCCCAGAGTCCATGTCGCTGGAGGCCAAAGCCTTCATCCTGCGCTGCTTCGAGCCCGACCCTGACCACCGCGCCACCGCCCTCGACCTGCTCACCGACGAGTTCCTCACCGTCACCAGCCGCAAGAAGAAGGGCAAGGGCAGCTTCACAGGTGGAGTCTGCTTCAGTGCAGTTTGACCATGTTGATGTTTCCTGTTTAACCCTGAGACTGTAAATAAAGATGGACGATCCCAAAAGGGAAGCCAAAGCGTCTCTATCGCCCACTCAGTTTTGTAGAAAACAATGTTTTTGTGTCATCTAACTCACAAACAAACAAACTAACAACTAAATGGACGGGCAGTAAAAAAACACAATAACAAAAACTATACTAGATCCAGTCACAATGATACTAAGGATGAATTTGACAACCAATAGTGCTTTAATTACTAAAAGTGTCCTTATATGGAGCCAAGCTCTAATATAAACCACCTGCTCCATCGGAATAGTCTCTGCAGCAGTGATGCTCTCATGTCGTCTGGCAGCAGCACAACTGAGATCTTGGAAATGTTTCTCTGCCTGTCTGTCGATGAAACACTGACACACATTTTGTTTGTTTTTCCCCCACAGCTCTGTCACCGGGGTCAGGTGAGTTATTTCACTTACTGCCTCACACATATTTACCACCAGAGGGATTTCTTTTTTAGAAACAGGACATCAGTTCCAGGAAACATCTGCCTCCTGCTCTGCTCACGACTATGGAGGCTACAGATTTCATTTTTCTGCTGCCAGTGGCCTCCTGCCTCGCACGACTCAGAGCTTTCCAGGAACTCAAAATACACATTGCACAACCTCGCTTCTTTGCAAATGCTTGGATGCCTTTATAATGCCTGTTTTATTATTTATGCACAGTGTCATTTCCTGCCAGATGCATCAGATTCAGCTCTTCATGATTATAAAGCAGCATCAGGTTTCAGGTCTTATCTGAGAAGGAATCCAAATTTCATTCGCACCATTTCTAATTTCACCATCTTCAAAGCTTTGGCTCTTTGTTATGGGAGAATAGCTGATTCCTCCTGATTGCTCCAGAGTCCCTCTGTGCTGCAGGGCAATAAATCTGATTATGTGTGTGTGCACGCTGCAGCATTTAGGGTTTACTTCATCCTGCGTTTCCTGTTTCCTTCAGAGTACCTCCGCAGCATCTCCCTGCCGGTGCCGGTGGTGGTGGAGGACACCAGCAGCAGCAGCGAGTACGGCTCCGTCTCCCCTGACAACGACCTCAACACCAACCCCTTCATCTTCAAGCCCAGCATCAAGTGCTACAGCGAGAGAGATGTCAAGGGGCCCAGGTCGCTCTTCCTCAGGTAGAACAAGACCCAGACATGTTCCTAATCTGGAGTAAACACGGTCAGAGCTGCCTTCTATCACAGTAAAACAGGGTTTTTAAATATTTTTTTTCTGTTTTCCATTCTCCTCAGCATTCCTGTGGAGAACTTCGAGGACCACAGTGCCCCCCCGTCCCCCGATGAGAAGGATTCAGGTTTCTTTATGCTTCGGAAGGACAGCGAGAGACGAGCCACGCTGCACCACATCCTGACGGAGGACCGGGACAAGGTGGTGGCCAACCTGATGGAGGCCCTCACACAGGTTGGCTATCGAAGAATGAAAAAATAAAAGCTCCTCATAGCTCCTGTGTACGTCCCTCTCGCCCGTCATGGCCTCGCTCCTCATCTTCCTCTCCTCTTCCTCACCTCCAGGGCTCCGAGGAGATGAAGCTGAAGCCGCAGCACATCTCCACCCTCGTGGTCAGCCTGGGCGACTTCGTTCGCATGGCGGACAGGAAGATCATCGCCAACACGCTGTCGCAACTCAAGCTGGAGCTGGACTTTGACAGCACCGCCATCAGTCAGCTGCAGGTCGTGCTGTTCGGGTTCCAGGACGCTGTGAGTATCACCGAGGGTCAACGAGCTCATCGCTGCAAATCTCAGATTCAATCTCACGTCTCATCCGACGGTGAATTATTAATCAAAAAATGATGAATTAAAGAAATACTCCAACCTCTCTGCTGCAGAGGATCACATTCAAAACTGTGTCTGACCCAAATTGTAGCCTTGAGGCTCCAGAGATTGTTTGTTTCTTCTCATCTCATATTATCTTGTAGATTTTGATTTTTAAAAAAGTGTCATCAAAGGTTTATTCTTCCCCTGTTTGTGGGCGGAGGTTCTCTTAGTCACTGCACAAACCTCTGTTCAGTGTAGTTCTTATTTCACAGGAGCTGCAGACGACAGAGCTGCTGCCAATGTTCCCTGCTCCTCCCGCGCACAGATCAGACAGATAAATGTGAAAATGCTTGTAACCTTTAAGTGAGGGAACAAAAAGGCCGATCAGTCAGGAGTAATTGCACATTAGCGCTAAAAGGCGGTTTTCGCTCGTCCCCTCAGAAACAGGGTGATGTGGATGAAATTGCAAAAGAGCAAGTGGTTGTTTTTGTGTTAGGAAGAGATCTTGCATAATCCTGCAGGAGGATGAGGCTCTGATGCCTCCTGTTGGGCATCAGAGGAACAGTTTAGAGAAGAGCTGGCAGAGACTCATGCATTCAAAGGTTTGAAAAGATTTTAAAACATCAGCAAACATACTTTGGTTTTATATAGAGTCCTACACTGCATAAGATAATTTGATAGGTAGAAATTACAGGAAGTAATGTTTTAACCATGTTAATAATGATAATTCTTAAAAAAAACATGAACTGTAAAGTCTAAATACATGAAAGTAAAGTATACCAATAATTATAAATTAATGTATTCAATAAATTGAAGGAAATATTCAGTACAAAGAGTATTTCAGTATCTGCCTCTCGCCCCAGCTGGGATTGACTCCAGCTCCCCTGAGACCCTCAAAACAACGAGCTGTATGATGGATGAATAATAAACTATAGAGAACTTTTCCAAACACAAAATACTTTTCAATGTAACCGAAATAAAACAAACTAGATAAATTCATTAACTTTAAAAATGGAATGGATAAAACATAATAATTGCAGACAAACAGAAAGAAACCCTGTCTTGATAATCTCACTTTCTGTCTGACTCCTTTTCTCATGTCCAGGTGAACAAAGTTCTGCGAAACCACAACATCAAGCCTCACTGGATGTTCGCTCTGGACAACATCATCCGCAAAGCCGTGCAGACGGCCATCACCATCCTGGTGCCAGGTATCGAGCAGAGCGCCTCTAAATAAATTACCTTCTGTCCCTCGGGGCAGCACCGACTGTCTGATGAACACAGGAGCTGTGGTGAAACAAGTGTTGTGAGACAGGACTTTAAGACACAGAGTGTAAAGATTTGATGATATAAAAAATACTAAAATCAGCCACATGTGCTCTGTAGATCTTTCTTGCAAACGCAGCAGCAAAAGAAAAAAAGTAGCCTGTTGAATTAGATTCGTGAAAATAAACAGGAAAATATGATTTAAAGATGATGGAAGTTTAAGAAGAGAACCTCCCAGGTTCATAGATCAACTATTAGACCAAAGTTATGTCTCTGTTTTTCCTTTTGCAATGTAGCTGAGCTTAATTATTGACGAATTTCAATCAATTACTGGCTCAGTCAATAACATATGAAGAAACAGTACAAATAACCCAGTACACAAAATCAGAGGAGACATTTTATTTGCTTGTTTCATCTGACCAACGTCCAAAACCCCAAAATATAAAACAGAAACTCAAAAAGTGAGGAAAACAAAAAGTTTTCAAATACAATTCATCTAGTTTTTCTTTTGATCGATTAAGAAACTTTGAAAACATCTCATACGTTTCATCCTCTCGATCATTAATGAACTGAATGGTCTGTGTCCAGAGCTGCGGCCTCACTTCAGTCTGGCCTCAGAGAGCGACCCGGCCGATCAGGAGGACGTGGACGACGACACCGAGGAGAGAAACTCCACCCACCAGAGCCGAGCGCCTACCGTCGCCGCTCACGACGACACGGTGGCCACGTCGGGAGTCAGCACGCTCAGCTCCACCGTCTCACACGAGTCCCACCACGCACAGCGCTCTGTGAGCATGGAGCTGGGCAGGATGAAGCTGGAGACCAACAGGTAGACACCGACGCCACAACAGAGAATACACAAACCATTAGAGCCGTCATTATTTCTTCATCTCTGATATTTACCTCTGGAATAAAGAGTCCTGTTGCGTTTCCTGTTTGACTCCAGGCTGCTGGAACAGCTGCTGGAGAGGGAGAGAGAGTATCAGTCCATCCTGCAGCAGGTGCTGGAGGAGAGAGAGCAGGAGATCAGACTACTGAAGCTGCGATCTGAGCCCGCAGGTCTGATTCCGTACACTTTCCCTCTTTACATTTAAACAGCATTTCACAACCAGCTCTGACTCATTGAGGAGATTCCTCTCAAAACGCATGTTATCCTCCCCAGCAGCAGGTGATTGAAAACACAGAGGAATGTAAATCATTTATACAAACTGTGACGTGACTGATGCACAAGAACAAAGCTGTTCTCTGTCGCCCACTGAAGCTGCAAACTGTTTGACCTCTCGTTCTGATTTTCTGATCTGAGATTTCAGGATGTAAACACAGAATAAATCTGATGTGTCCGGACTCTCTGATGTGATATTAGTGTATTTAAGATTCTCAGAACATCCTGTGCAAACACTTTACAGCAGCTTTCAAAAGATCTTTACGTTTCTATAATAAATCCAGAACATGAACATCACTTTAATTATTAGAAATATATAACATTTATTTAGAATTGTTGGAGTATTGTCTTTTTTGTTAAGATTTAAATGTAAGGGAAGGTCTGATTATAATATTGGAACAAAACCTATATACCATATATTTTTTTCCTCATAGTAGATGAGATCACATTTGAGTTTTTATAATTCAATAAATATAGATATTACTCTAGAAACAGATTCTTGCTGCATTTCTCTCAAAGCATTTATTTCATCATCATTTATATCATAATGTATCAGGATCCGAGCCTCCTCTCTAAAAGTGGCCTAACAAAATATATAAATTTCCTAAAGTTTGTTCTTCTCTGTCAGACGTCTTCACGTCGTCCTCTGAAGAACAGACGAGTCAACCTGCAGAGACACGAGAAGACTCAGAGCTGAGCAGCTGGCTGAAGCTTTCTGGTGCCGACCAGGACGCCATAGACAAAGTGAGTCCCTGTGTTTGACTAACGTGTCGTCCCGTTCCCCCATTTCTTTAATATATATATATATATATATATAATATATATATATAGATATATATATTATATATATATATCTAGATATATATATAGATATATATATTATATATATATATCTAGATATATATATTATATATATATATATATCTATATCTATATATATATCTATAATATATATATATATAGATATATATATATCTATATATATATATTAAGATCCTTTGTTAGTCCCACAATGGAGAGATTCGCCGTTACAGCAGCAGAGGAAAGTGAAAAATAGATTTCAGTAAAGTAATAATAAGGTACAGTACTTGCAAGGACATTTAGAAAATATGAATGGAATACAATATATATAAAGTGTAAACAGAACAAATGCCACGTGAAATTATATACAGTGAAACAGATTGCACATTAGCCATTGAATTGCACGGACAGAAATTAATATTGCACAGTTCGGAGAGATCAATAATCAAGCATCAGTAACAAGAAGTCAGTTTTTATTTTCAAATGTATGACCAGTCGTTTCCCCTCATTCTGTTCCCTCAGGTTCTGAATGAGGAGTACACGCTGAACGACATCCTCCACGATGTCACGAGAGAAGATCTGAAGAGTTTGAGACTGAGGTAACAGTTTGACTTCTGTTTTTAGTATTCAGTTACAAAAATACACGACAACTAGAGCCTGAACCAGTTATCGGATAAAGATTTGCCAATGTGAGCCTTTCATAGACATCTGTATGTGGATTCATGTCTCAGAATAAAGCTTAAATCCTGCTGAATCTAGTTCAGGCGGTTTAAAGGTCAGAAATCTTCAAGCTGCACATTTAAACAAAAGATCCAAGAGCAATTCAACACTTTACTGAGGCCGCACTAAGTTGATGGACGATAAAACATAAATTAACTCAGAACCATGCCAACTACTACTACACAAAGTAATAACATGAATATACGTTCAATGACTTACATAGATTACACATCCTCTAAGTCAACAAGAGCATCGGAACTCACTAACACACATTTCTGTCAGACATCACCAGATGTTCGGGGCCATTAGGAAACATCAGAAGCATAAATTAATTCTCAAACAATTTACACAATAAAATCAGAGAAACTCACCGGTGCGGAGCCGCATGGTCTCAAACAAACACACACACACACACACAGCTGGAAACACTCAGATCTTAGATGACTCCTCCCCTCACACAGACAAATCCCTCCACACACGAACAGACCAACAAACTAATTAACACGAAGCAAAACAACATTACAGTTTCCTTCCTTACAGGCTTTTATAGCTTCTTATTGAGTTATAGAACAAACAGTGTATGTCTTGTATGCTGCATGATACTGTCTGTCGTGGTATATAATATAATATATATATAATATATATCCTAACCTAACGCTGTCACTGTCCTGTCAGAGGTGGGATCCTGTGTAAACTATGGAAGGCCATCACAGACTACAGGCAGAAGCCGACCTGAGGCTTCAGAGACAACAACCACTCGGAGAAGCCTGGACCTCTGTCCCTGAATCGCACGCTCAGTATTCTCTTCTTTACCTCAGTATTTATAAGAGCGAGACGTTCAGGAGCACGGCCTGTGATCGCCGTGTCTGCGGAAGAATTCGACAATTCTTCAACGCCGCTTTTTGTTACTCGTGCGTTAAAAGTGACGCTTCGTGGGGAAAGATCCACCATTAAAACCTTAAAACAACATTTCCTCCTGTCTTAAAAAGGTTTACAGAACTGACCAACACAAGCCTGAGATACAAAATACTGCATTCGAAACCATCTGTACTCCTGTTTTTATCATCTTATCACTACTTTATTTAAGTTGATATTTTATTTAATTGTTATGGTTATTTGAAGGACGTCAGTGCATGCCCTGTTTTTTTGTTTTTTACTGTTCAGAGACTTATTTAATTTGTTTTTTCACATTTCTTTTTATATTACGAATCTCCATTTTTTTTTTTTTTTTCAGAAACATGTAAATATTGTGTTATAAAATTATATGTGAATCACATTTACGTACTTTAAAAAAAAGATATATTGATGAACCTAGCGTAGTTGAATCTCCATGTGGGACCTGACCGAGTCTGAGATGAACATGTGAAATGTAAACAGGACAATATTGTATTTTCTTGTATCACAAATCATAGGAGACGATGTTAAGTTAGTAATTAATGTTGCGTCACATCATTTGCTCTCTTTTTGTTGTTGTACACTGACAAACGTGCTCGTGTGATATACGAGATTCAGTCACGTTTATGTTGTGATGAAAATATGAAATGGAAGAACCTTGACTTTTTTTTATTTTGAAACACGATGTCAGAAATGGGGAAAACTAATCATGAACTAATTTTTCTCATCGAAAATGAATCGAGATTTTTGTGTCATACTGTTGAATAAAACTTTTCATCCAGAAACTGTGAAACGTGTTAAAATGTGGTTGAATGTCGTCGTTATCGTATATATATATTTTTTTTTTTTATTGAAAGAGGAGGCTGCAAAAAACATTGTGCGCTTGTTTACACTGTGAACTGGTTTGTCAGGTTCAGGTGTTTATTCATCACAGTGATGTCACCTGGTTCTGAAGAGCACCAGCCTCCTCCTCACCATGGCAACCAGTATTATTATTAGATAAGTGTAAATGATAATAAAATAAGTGTTGTATGTGAGTATTTAGACCTGACTTACTGATCATCTGATTATTAAACACTGCAGGGTTATTGTTTAACCTCTCATCTGGATGAGCCACTAATTAAAGTATTAATTAACCAGGTAAACGTGCTGATTATTTTATTGTGTTTCATGATAGCTAACTCAACAACAAACACGTTTTCTCAACAAGTTAAGTTTGATAGTGGACAAAAAGTAATGGTCATCTTTTGCTTAAAACTCAAACACAGCTGATTAAATACAAATATAAAAGTGTAAGAATGTGTTTTCATTTTTAAAATGTACTTATTTATTTATTTGGGGGGGGGGGGGGGGCTGTTTAGTTCAATGTAGGGCCCCCCTCCCCCCTGGCCCCCAGATTCTATTGAGACGCTCCTGATGACATGACAATAATAAAAACAATAAAGTAAATTGAATTAAAAAACATTTTAAACCTGTAGAGACTCAAAAATCCTCACGTTTATTTCTGCTCGTGATTTGTTGACTCTATAAACACGTGTCAGGTTCAGGTGTTCTACTTCCGGTCCCCTGCTGTGTGGTTTTTATTCATCACAGTGACGTCAGCTCCCCCCCACCCTCCCCTCACCATGACAACACTGAGCACCTCCATCTTTGACCGGTGGTCATGTTGATATGACGTGTGTCGTGGGGCCGCAGCGGATCTCTCCTGGATGGAGGCAGCCTCCTCTTCCTCTCCGGACTCTGGGCTGAGGTTCAGCGGCTGCAGACACAGAGACGCTCGGGTGTTCGTCCTCCCGAACAACAACATGGCTCCTCTGCAGCATCCTCCTTCTCCTCCTTCTCCTCCTCTGCTGCTCCTGCTCCTGCTCGCCTCCGCCCTGCTGCTCTCCTCTTTCCCCCTCACCGACGGCCGCTCCCCGCCCATAGCCGACCTCAAGTCGAAGATCTCCGGCGTGGAGGAGCTGCTGGAGGAGTTCAGGAAGCAGCTGCAGCAGCAGGACCGGGCCGGCGACGGGGTCGAGTCGTGCGCGGGCGACTTCAGCGCCGTCGGGGAGCGCATCATCCGCACCAAGGCCTCCATCGAGCAGGGGGCCACCTTCCTGCTGGCCCCGGATCGGGTGCTCACCTGGAGGGACTGCCTGCACTCCTGCTGCTCCCAGCCGCACTGCACCGTGGCGGTGGTGCAGGAGGAGCCGCGGCAGCCCGGCGACAGTCTCAGCTGTTACCTGTTCAACTGCACCTACCGGGGCAGGAGCGTCTGCTCCTTCGCCCCTCAGCCGGGATTCACCACGTACACCAGGGCCCCCAACGCCACCGGCGCCCCGGGACAACTCCCTGCCTCGGCCGGAGGATCAGCCAGGAGGCCCGGGGAGGAACTGGCCGAGGAGGACGGTGCACCAGGTGGGGAGATGATGGAGGAGATCCAGGGTTAGAGGATCAGCAACATGATTATCTCAGTATTATTGAAAAACAACAAAGAAAGGAGAATTCACTTTATTTTATTTATATTGCTCATAACATGTAGATTTAATAAAGATGTTTCTATGAGTAAATAAAACACTGATGAAGTGATGTTTGTAGTAAACAAATGAAAGTAAACAACAGTTTCACATTTATTAGATTTCAGAAAGTTGTGATTTGACCGTGTGTGAGTTTTTGCAGCCTCTTGACTTCACGTTAATCTCTCCGGTAAACTGGGTGTTGTCAGTTTTACATCACCTTTCTAACACTTTGTCAGCTTCAGCCGCTACAAACTGATAAAGACAAGGTGAGTTAATCATTTGCCTTCAATACCTTTGAAGGTTGTGTTGAATTAGCTCAGGAGAGTGAGACCAGCAGCAGGTGTTCTGTTTACTTTACCATCCAAGAAAGTGGACGTTACAGTGCTTTTACAGAAATCCCCAACAAATTAGAGAGTTTATCGATTTGTGGACTGACATAATTAAAAAATACCTTTTGTTCTCCTGTGTAGGAAACATCCAATCTGAGTTGTCTCTGCTTTATAATGTAGGATTTAAAGATAAAAAGCAATTAGTCCAAACTGTTATGATCAATCTTTTAATCAAACGTAAAACTTTTGAATAATCTCACTACAACACAGTAATAATTATTATTTTGTCTTAACCCACTGTGGATAAAAACCAGAAATAATGTAAAAATTAAAATGAAACTCCACATAACTTCAGATGTGTTTGTCTGCAGATGTGGATGAGCCTCCTCGCAGCGACGCCGGACAGGACGTGGTGATCCAGCTGCCCACAGACTGGGCCGTCCTGGATGGTCGGGACAGCGTGGACGACCGCAGGATCAGCCACTACGAGTGGACCCTGGTCAAAGGAGACACAGCCATCAACATGAAGGTCGGCGTTTACAGATCTATAAAACTTTTGTATTCACAATATGAAAAAAATTTGCACCTGTGTTTGCTTTAGTTGAGTCAACAGGGCGACTTGTGTCCAGCTCGTTAAGGACCTGCTGTATCAACACAGATAAGAGATGATTGTAACTAAACCTGCTCCGAGGACACAGCAGAAATGTTGGAGCCTGGTTTCTGCTGCCAGCAAAACACGTCCTACTTTACATATATATTAATGTGTGGTTATATTTTCACTCTGTCCTTCCTGCGACAGGAGGCAGCTCCAGGAATGTTTGTGTCTCACATTCAACGTTCAAATTTAATGGCAACTTTCTCTGTTGATATGATTTTTGCATCACAGAGGTGTTTAAAAAATAAAAAATAAAAAAGAGCTGTCACTCATCCTTAGGCGACCCATCCGGGGCTTCTGAAGATCAGCGGTCTGCAGGAGGGCGTGTACACTTTCCAGATGATGGTCACCGACACAGCGGGTCAGAAGAGCTCCGACAACGTCTCTGTCACTGTGCTGGCACCCAAACACCAAGCAGAAGGTGACGCACGCACCAAAACCAAACCACATCAGATTCTTCACAATGCAAAACATCAGCGTTCGAGCTTTTGTGCGAGCGGTGCAGTTAGAGTTTTGTGTGTCCACAGTTTGCACCGGTCACTGTTCAAACTACCAGTTCAGGTGCGATGACGGCTGCTGCATCGACATCACCTACGCCTGCGATGGGAAGCAACACTGTCCAGATCGCTCCGACGAAGACTTCTGCCCAAACTGTGAGAAACATTTTATAATCAGAAATACATGTTATTGTCTTTTATAATCTCTCGTGTTATCAGAATCGAGGTTTAATGGTTCAAGAATAAAGACAAATGTGCAAAATCATTCTGACCTCTGCATCATTTCGGGGGTTTTCTGCGATGTCGTTAGTCGACAGCAACAGGAAGTCGGTGACCCACCCTGTGGACATACCCAGTCCTCGTGGGTCTGGAGCCCGAACAGAGGGGGCAGAGGCTGGGCCCAGGCTCCGGGACGGACCCAGGAAGAACGTGGAGAACATCGTGCAACCTGAGGACAGAACCAAGATCGCTCCTCCTCAAAGTCCCAGCCAGCAGGGGACTTCAGTCAGTCAAGGTAAGATTCTGGTTATTTAAAGCTCTTAACTCAAACTCTGCAACATTTCATTTCAAATAACAGCAACCATAGACGTTATATAAAGATGGGCGTCGCTTCTCTGCTTGCTCCAACTGTCGAGTCCGGCCAATACATTCAACCAAATAAACCAAATAACTAATTGAATCAAACTTAGAGGAAAATAAAGGAGAAACTACTATAAAGGTATTTGACATGATATTCCTTGTTTGGTCCACGTACCATCCACTAACATGGAGGAGGCAGGTTTTATGACACATGCACGATAAACATGGATGAGTTTTAAGTGACCAGCATTTCTTTTTACTTCAGCTGCTTTTGTTGAAATGTTCTCGACGATATGAGCTGCGTCATTAGTGCAGAGTCCCTTTGTAAAGAGGCAGAGATGGTTTTAGTGTGAGTCTGGATAAAGAAGCAGATGGAGGCCCTGTAGGCAGCTGCTGAGTCACAGCACGGAGCTGAAAATGTTGGCTGGAAAAAAAAACAGCTCGGTTCTGGAACAAAGCTCCTCTGTTCCGTCCGCAACCTGATCCCCGAATCAGAGACCGACCTGAAGGGCATCGTCCCCCTTCGCTGTTTTACCACAGGTATCATATGAGTGAGGTGTTTTCTCAGGAGTCTTTTCTTTGCTCCGTCCAAACTCAGATGAGAAATCATAGCTGAGACGAGGGAGAAGACGTCAAAGTGAAAAGCACCATTAATATCCCTCTGTTTTTTGGGGGGGAAATGGAGAAAATCCTCCATCATGGAATCCTTCATTTTTTGAAATAAACATCCTAGTCGATAAAATGTCAGAAAACAATTAATGACGTCTGTCACAGTCCCCCAAAGCCTGAGATGACACCCTCATATTTCTATTTTATTTTTCAACCTGCAGCACAACCAACACAACCTTTTCATTTTCAATCAAATCAAAACATTTGAGGAGCTACAGTCACTGAATCTTCGGTGTTTCTGCTTCAAAAATAACTTAAAAACACAAAGAGAGACATCAAAAGACATCACTGAAAGTAAATTGACTTTCAACCACGAGTAGCACTCACCCAGTCATGCAGCAGTAGCCATCAGGGGCAATTTAGTGGGAATGGAGGAGGAGACGGGGGATCAAACCATCGACCTTCAGGTTAGCGGAGGCGCCGCTCTAACCTTCAGGTTAGTTGTAGTATGGATTCCAAATTGACCAAACCTCCTGAAATAAAGAGATAGAGAAGCTCAGTACCAGGGTCACGGTGTATTTTATGTGAAACATCACTCTGCTCTTCTGTGTCTTGTTTCCTGCAGATCCCTGTGCTGCAGCTCCAGTCGTCGGACCCTGTAAAGGAACCTTCCCTCGCTGGTACTACGACCAAAGCGCCGGCGAATGCAAACACTTCCTGTACGGCGGCTGCCAGGGCAACCACAACAACTTCCTGCAGGAATCAGACTGCGTCGGTGAATGTATACAAAAAAGTGAGAATTTATTTATTTTTTTGTCCTTTTGTAACTACATCATAAAACTACGTTTTACAAACAGTGGGATTATGTTTTAGGTCCAGCTTTCAAACCAGCAACTGTGGCTCCTCCCATCACCAGACAGACAGAGATAGGTACATTTATTATTATTTTTATTTTTAAAAACTGACATGAGTCAGCTTCATGACCTGAGCTGTATTTGTGTTTTTGCTTTAGCTGCACCTAAAGCCTCCCAGAGCCAAGCAGAGAACGACGTCCCCGTCTCTAAACCATTGCCAGCAAAGGGAGGACATCCTGTCCCGGAGTATGGTGAGACCAGACGCGTGTGTTTCTGTCCGGCTCTGGTTCCATTAATGGTTCATGTGTAATGACTTTGTTTGCTCCTCCAGGGGCAATCCTCCCTCTGGCTCTCGGACTCATCATCACTGCTCTGCTGCTGCTCATGATCGGCTGTCGCCTCAGACTCGCTCGCCACAAGCTGAAGAAAACCCGGCCCCTGACCACGGAGGAGTCGGATTACCTCATCAACGGCATGTACCTGTAGCCAACCGACCAGGGGCAGCGAATATTAAGATCTGACGGATGAGAATCGCAGACGATGTGGTCGTCAAACACAAAGAGCTTGAGCCAGGACTTTTTGAAATTTGCACTCTGAATGTCTCGTCTCTTATTTGTCCTCACGTCAGGAAGGAAATATCTCTCTGGCGTCACGAACGTCTCTCTACACTGTCCACCTCCGACTGGTGAACCTGCTGCTGCTGTCAGAACCGAGTCAGACGCTTGTGAGTTCATGCTTGTGCTGAATCCGTGATGAACGAGAAAGGAACTCAGTAGAACGCATACCGAGCTTCAATCGAGCTGCACCAAATTACACACTCACAGATAACAGTCCCATAAACATGACGGATTATTTTCAATATCCATTAATTATTCTGTCAGAAATCAACGTTGGAATTTGTGTTAATACTCTGGAGTGCCTGTTGTTGAAGTTATTCTTTAAATATCCCAGAATAATAGTAACCGTAGTGAATCCTGTCCAGTCCCACTCCTGCCTGGATCTGTTGCATATGTCTTCATCAAGCAAACGTTTTTTTGTGGAGTACGTGCCTGTATTTGCGCAGATGTGTTTCCTCTAAGTGCTGTCTTACATGTCAGATATTAAAGTTTATTATATATCGAAAAATATTGGTGTGATGTGCTGACGATGATTTATACAAATACAATACCTGTATTTTAAAGATGTTTCAAACAACGAGGTCATTACCAATTTCTTTTCTTTATGAACAAGAGAAGTTGTCAGAGCTTTAAACATCATAGAAGATTTTACTATTTATCAGTTTGGGGGTGTGCTGACGGAATCTTGGCTCCTGACCTCTTTAGACTTTAGGTTGCAGCCACCACAACATGGTAGCTCACTACAAGTGAAGTCAAATCATCTTGTTCGCCCCCTGGTGGCTGCCTTTAAACCTGACCTCCTACATGTAAGCAGGTGGACCATGGACTAAACTATAAAGTCAATGTACTCGACTTTTTTTATTCTTAATGATGGTTTCTGTCACTTTAGGTTGTTCTTATCACTCGTGTTTGTTCAAGTCTTCATGTTTCTGATAAGTTTGGTTTTCGTTATTTGATGACATAAAAAAAAAGAGGGGTGAAGCATCACGATTGACAGCTGATTGGTCGTGTATCGGTGAAACCTTGATACAGCAGCTCCACACCACTGTCGCTGCTGCACAGAATCTGCCTCCAAACGTCGAAATTGCAAGATGGCTGCACGGGAGGAAGAGGAGAGGCGTCGTCCATCTTTATTTACAGTCTATATTTTGTGGCCTGCACACAAAAGATTCGATAACAAATGTCAGACGTGAAACATCTCTTTATTTCATATGCCATTCCATAAACTGTGAAAGCCAGGTATCACCCACCACGCAGTTCACCCAAAATGAAATGTGCTTTTTTTTTTTTTTTTTTAATCCATGTAGGTTTTTTTTGTTTCTTTCTTTCTTTCAAGAAAACACACATTCATTTGCTTTATATTGTTGGACAATGTTTTGGCAAAGCAGTGACGATGCCGTTTAGTGTCAGCCACCAGAAGAGCCTGCACAAGTTTGTTAATGGCAGAAAAGCAGCACATCACCAAGTGGAAAGCGCAGCCCTGGATGTGCACGTGTATCAGTGTTGTTAGTGCGCCGCTCTCCCTGGAGTCAGGCTTGGTATGATCCACTGCGTAGCTTGTTCTATGTGTAGAATGACCTAAAGGGTGCAGCACATCAAACAGGATAAAGTGGGTTACATCAGTTGTTGTGTTGCCTGGGTGTGTGTGTGTGTCTGTGTGAGATCCTAATACTGCTGGCAGGGGAAGAGAGCACACACGCTGTAGCTAGTTAAGTTATCTAAAAGTCTCAGGTTTTCCTCCTCCTCGTCCGGCGTCCCTCCTACATTCAGCTTTGATGCTGCTGAAATGTAAAACTGTAAAAACGTCTTGACTGCATTTTAAACAATGAAGAAAAAAAATTAAATCCAGCGGTTAAAAAGAAAACATAACCAAAAAGATGCGCACCTGAAAAAGAAAAGCAAAAAGCTCTCTCCCATTTTTTCTGTGCCGAGCTTGAAGCAGTCCTTCTCCCCAGCCTTTTTCTGGGCTGTCATCGATCTGGTACTGGTTGTCCGTCGTTAGATTTAAAACAAAAAAGAGCCTGTTTTTGTTATGCTTGCAACATGACGAGGGCTGTTCGACCCCATCCAAGTCTTCCCCAGGTTCAAACTTAAAGGTGGAATAGGGAGGGTCTTCCTCTTCAAAGTTCATCCCTGCGAGAAACACAAGTCAGACGTCAGAGAAGAGAAACAGACGAGCGGCTTGTGAGGAACACAATCACACTTGTCGTGCAAGAACTCAAGAGTTAGAATCACATGCAAAATATTAAGAATCGTTGTCACAATAAAATCCAAACAGCTACAGTTTTGATTTTTCTACATCTCACAGAGTCAACGATTAAGTCAGGCAACTGGGGTTTAATGTCATATTAGAATTCAAATGAAGAAGTCATGCTCTGAAAACCAAGCATATAACCTCACACGTGACACCAATTCATTAATGGTTTCAATATTTTGGCTCCAAAAGGTCAGGCAGGTTTTTACTGACCACTTTAGAGTTAAAATGAAGGAAACGTGCAGCTAGCTGGTGTGGTATGGAGGAAGCAAAAAATGTCGACAAGCAGCAAAATGCAGCCCCTCGTGATCCATTGCCTGCTCCGAGCCACACCATTTCACCTTTGCCACTGTGAGAAGCAGAGAAGGGGGGAGGAGGGGAGGGAGAAGGAAGTCACTTCCACCTGGACCACTGCTTGTCTCTGTCTGTTAAAGGCACATAAATCACCCCCATCAAGGGCTTCATTTTGGTGCTGCCATCCTCCATCTTGTCGTACTGCTCCAGCATCTGGTTTCCTCCCGCCGGGCCGACGGGGAGAATCAGCCGACCGCCGGGCTTCAGCTGGTCCAGAAGCTGGGAGAGGAGGGAGGGTTGAGAGCATGAGGATACAAATGTCCAGGATGGTGTAGAATGACATGACAAAGTCAGATTTGCATTACATTTCTTGAGTTACATTCATTCCCCGTTTTGAAGTCATGTGGAAAAACGTGAGACTCACAGCTTGAGGGACGTTGGGTGCTGCGGCGCCGACATGAATGGCATCATAAGGTGCCTCCTCCTCGTAGCCCATCCTCCCGTCTCCCACTGAAACACACGCGGGTGCGTATCATCATCAAGTAGGTTGGTTAATAACATTTGGCTGTGATGTTTATCTAAACTTTTAATTTTTATTTTATTTTCAAATTATTAATTGACAAGAAACAAGCAACAGCATCAGCCGACACGTTTTCAGTCTGTAGGAAAATGTTTTGTTGTGTTACTATTAGCAGCTCATGTTAACATGCTATTCAGAATAAGGTTAACAGTTGGATTAATGGTGTCTGTGTAAATTTAGTGAATGACAACTTACCTGTGAGCGTGACTCGGCCTGATGTCATCAAACTGGGGTCATCTTTCTTCACATTAGTTATAGAATCATCTACCAGCTCTTTGATATGATCGATACCTATAACTTTCCCTTTAGGACCTACCTGTAAAGAGTAGAGGGAGGGATGAGGCTCGCTTCATACACACAAAGAACTTCATCTGATTTTACGTCGACCGGTTGTCCAGCTGATGAGTACATTAAATGTAGAAAGCCACCGTAGAGAAGTTGTGTGCGTTTACCCGTCATGTGTGTGGCTCACCATTCGTGCAAAGCAGACGGACAGGATTCCACTGCCGGAGCCCACGTCCAGAGCTTTGGCCCCCTCGTACAGCTGGTCGTGTAGAAGCTCCAGGGCGTAGGCGTGCTGGGGGGGGGGCACATTGATGAGACCAATCAGGATATGTATGGGGTGAAGTTTGCTCACTTCAGAAAGCCACATACGATAAGGATTTGACAAAGCTAACATGCCAGAGGTCAATACAAATCCATGAAACTGCTTGGGGTTGGTTGGCCGTTATCTTCTTAATCCATTAAAAAAAAAAACATCTCTGGCTGCTTCTCTTTGCTATCGTCTAAATGTCGGAATGGGAACAAGCACGTCTGGGAGTCTTTTCTTACCATATGTGGGGCGCTGATGGTAGCTTGATAACCTTGGAGTTAGAAGAAAGGCAGAGATTTTGTCAGTTCATCCCTCACATTGATTGTTTGAATTTACGAGCGTGTAACGAGTGCGTACCTATTGACTGCGGCGAGTCCATGTAGGGATTGCACCTAGAGAAATGGGATCGGTCTGTGGCCAGCATGACTTCATAGACCTTGTCGGATTTAATAATGCCATTTTCTGTGGAGGAAACAAAGTTTGTCTCACAACATGCAAGAAAAAACACCAGGAGGAAACATATGACACAATCTTGCAGCACAGAGACAAACAGCACATAAATAAACTATTTAAGGTAAGAACAAATTCACAGATATTAGACGATACACAATTCATTAGTACATTTACAGGTATTTTGGGGATATGCAATATTATATATACTGTGTCAATCTTCAGTTAGTACCTGCACCTTTATGAGTTGCATCGTAAAAACCAAAACGACGAGCAGGAGTTCTTATTAGACCCTGGCCCATATGGAGAGGAAATATATAATTCCCCCACAAAAGTATTAGCGTCTTCAGATTTCTCTCTTCTAACAGGTTCCTGTAGCAGCTGGTGGCAAAGGCAGGAATCGCCAACGACAGCAGGCACCGCTCTCATTACCGACTCCCCTCACCCTCAGAGCTATGCACTGCTTTTGGACACATTACAAATACACCAGATGGACAGCTACTACTGATATTTGAAATTAAAATAACACACACCAGCTGATTTCGAGCTATTTTTTATTCCATCCAAAATTATTGCTGTAAACAAGCCTTGAACGAGTACAATTCAAAAGGCACATTTAATCTTCCTCCGACACACAACTGAGTGCTGAACTTTAAACATTCATGAGGCACTGAGACAAATGCAACTGGGTGAACAGAGCAGTTCTGAGCAGCGTGATCAGGAGGACAGAGACAGTGACAAAGCTTTGAATTAGCATGCATCCTGTGTGTGACCTGCATGAATCCAGCTTGTGCTCACTCTGGGTTAAATTTAAGCCATTTGAGTGTTTAAATGGGTCAGTGTCCAGTCCAGGGTTCAATCAGGAGGAGGAGCAGGAAATCTAAATAATGACCACGTCATTTTAATTTGACAAGCTGCTAAACCACCGCAAAGAAAGAAAACGTGATCTTGAGCTGATGATGGGAAGAGATTAGCATCACTGCCATGACTGTGTTGAATAGTGTGTGCAGAGAACCCCCCTGTGCTGTGTTGTGCATGTGAAAGCCAAACTGTGGGTAAAGTCCAACATTTTATTATGTTGCAGTTAGGAGCTTCGCATGCAGCGGGGCTGGATTCAACTTCCTTATGTAGATCGTTGTTTTCAATTCCTCTGTGCAGGACAGACACGACTGATCTGAGATCATATTTCGATAAATGTGGCAGAATATACAAGTTGTGCTTTTGATTGGGAGCAAGTACAGGAAGACGAGTCACAGTTTCCAAACGCTTGCAGCTTAACATTGCTGCAGAGCTGGACCGAGCAGAATATAAATAGCATCTGGTGGAAATGTAATATTGAAAGTGGAGTTGCATACTCTTCAGATACGATGACACCGCACATCACGTTGCTCGGTGTAGGTGAAACCTTCAGTGCAGATCAGAGGCTGCTTCACTTTGCCTCTGTCGCCACACAATGCTCTAATGTCTGGGCTGCAGCAGGAACCACGTGGCACTGGCGGCATCCATCAGACCAGATCCCAGCGGGGTGCCCCGCCGACTCACCGCCCACTTTAGACCGACCCTCACCCCCCGCCACCTGAACAAACACCCGGCAGCCGCAGTGACACTGCAGCTCGTCTGTTGCAGTCATCCGCTAAATAAAGGTGCAAAACAGAGGCAGCCTCCCCGCAGCTGTCAGCGTCATTCAGGTGGAGGTGAATGGTGCAGGGAGGAGTGTGGGCAGGGCAGCTAGCAGCGCGGCTAACGCCAGCTACAATGACGCACATAGAGCTAGCACGCTGAGCTAACACCCCCCCCCCCCCCCAAAGAAAATACAACAAATATCCCGCGAACACAAATAAATTAAAAACCAAACATGTGTGAGTGTTTCAATTCAGCAGCGATGCAGAGACATGTGATCCACGGCGTGAACGTGCTCCGGCAAAGGGGAGGAGAGAGAGAGGCAGCGCTGGGTCAACAACAACTTGACCACACGGCTAGCTAGTTAGCCTGCTAGGTGGGCTAGCCACCGCGCTGCGCCGAGAACCTCCACCCGCGAAATGAAGCGTTTTTCTCGGGCGAGCGGTGCGCGGAGGGCCGCCGCTGTGCGAACTACTCACTGCGGAGGTTGTTGACGAGCTCTGCGTGGCTGGCTCCTCCAGATTTCCAGGCCATCGTGAGGCAGACCTTGCGGAGTAAGTAGACGGCAGCTGTCAGTGCCGCGCCTGCGCCGAACGTTTTACCGAGAAAGCCGATGACTTCCAAAGGAGCCGGCGGAGCGGCGGGGACGTCACCGGGCATCCGGACACCCGCCTCACTGCGGGGCGGCCCGCGAGCAGCGCAGGGCGGTGCACGTGGAGCCGAGCGCGGCGGGGGGCATCGAACCCTCGACGCGATGAGTGTGGGTAGTTCACATCAGATCAGGTTCATTCACCTGAGAATAAAACACAATCCACCCAGAGTCCCGCACATCTGCAGCAGCTCTATGGACTCTGGTCGCTAGGTGGCGCTAGAGACATGTTGTGGAAACCCACGTTTCTCTATATTTGGGTGAATGAATGGATAGATCATCCTTTAGTAGATAGATGTAGAGAGGGGGATTGGTAGAGAGAGAGGAATGGATGATGGATGGATGATAGAGAGAGATAGATGGATGGACAGATGGATATAGAGAGGGGGATGGAGGGATTGATGGGTGGATGGATAGATGTATGAATGGATATAGAGGGAGGGATGGATGGATAGATAGAGAGAGATTGATGGATAGAGCGATAGATAGATGGATGGATGGATGGACATTGCAATTAGAGAGAAGAAGCAATAAAACAGTTACTAAGACTTAGACATCGCTCAAAATAGAATGTAATGAACATAAAATAATATAATAACTATACATATACTCCTTTAGCTAATGATACTCATTTAAATACTGGAATACACAGTAAAGTACTAAAACACAAGAGAACAAAGAAAGAGCCTATAAACAAGAGACTAAATACAAGACATGACAAAACTATGACGAGCGTGAAAAGTTGAAGCTGTTGTTTGCATTTAAAGAAAGTTTTCATTATTATTACATTAGCAATAATAATAATTATTATTATTATTAACTGTATATTTCTCACCAGCTGGTGGCGCTCATTCTCCTTCCCATTTGCTGCAGGAGTGTTTTGACCCCGCGGAGCCACCGTCCCCAGCAGACTCGCGGTGGGCGCGCACGGTTCGGTTTCTCTCCTGGATGCTAAGCTAACGCCGGCTAACGTCTTCTGGTTTAAAGTGCGAGAGACAGTTTCTGTCCCGATGGAGAATGTAAACGCCAAGTACGTGTCACAGAAGGTCAGCCGGACCAGATGGAAACCGGTGTCCGTGTCCACTCTGCAGCAGCCGGACATCTTTGCGGCCGGTTCGTGGGACAACGAGGTCGGCAGCTTGATATTTATAGTGAACTTCACACCGGACTTCATAGGAAAAAACGCTCAATTATATTTCATTTCGTAAATTAACGGGGTTGCTTATTTCGTAGCGGTCAGATAATAAGTTGAAGCGCGTTGGGAATCGTAAAGTGTCAATTCGGCTCGAATCTACTGCACGATCAAGTGTTGTGATCGCGATAAACGAGAAAAGTGTAAAAAAAAGTATATGTATTTAAGTGTAAAAGTGTGTTTTGAATGTCTTTGTGGGCCTATTTGTTTTATATTTGTTTTAATAGAATGAAACTAGTACTGCTGCTCTATAAATACTGTGTTACATGTACATTAAAAGTACTTGCTGAGTTATGTTATCATATATCACAGTATAGGAATATTATTACTGATGCAGCTTTGGTTAGGAAGCATTCGTCTAATGTGTCTAATGGTTGATGTGGAGCTCATTTTAACTTCTTTATATCCTGATGGATAGTTTCAGCTGTAGCACTGAATTAACATATTTTACAGAAATATAATTTTAATGTGTATTTGGTGAGGGAATAAATACAATATCTGCATCAGGAAATCAGCGGACTGGAGATATAAGATATGTCAAGCCTGTACTCAAGTAAAGCTCTTGAGTAAAAGTATATATTTGCCTTTCTGAATAATGTTCGGTCTGTTTAACAATCAACGTACATTGCATGTTATCATCAGCTCCTGTGAATGTGTCTGCAGGACAACAAGATTTCCATCTGGTCCATTGGGAATAATGGAAGTTCAGACATGGACGATGGATTTGAAGGAGATCCTCAGCTGTTGTGTGAACACAAGCATGATGGAGATGTTTTAGACCTTCAGGTAAGTTTCTTAATGCAGAAGCTCGTAAACTTTTCCCCTCACAGGCCAATATCACAGTGACAGAGACTTGCAAGGCAATATTGATTTGAGTCTGTACACTGGTCCTTTAATATTTTACAGTTTTTGGATCAAGACAGAATCGTAACAGCATCTTCAACTGGAGCAGTCACCATCTACCGCCACCACCAAAACAGTCAGGTACAGGTCACACTAATTACTTTATAATAATGATAACTTTATTTTACTACCACATGGTCCAGAAGGAGAGACACAAGGAGCCATTACCAACAGACCAAGGACAATAATGTAATATCTTTTACTTCCATTTGATGCACCTTGTTAAATATATCAAACAACAAACAATTTATAAAAACATGTTACAACAAAGACAGAGTAAACACGACATCTTGCATTTCTGAAGTAGTTATTCTGATTTTCAATTTGTGTATGATTTATAACATTTATGAAAACTGCAAATTGCCACAAGGTATTTTATTTATGACTTTATAAAACCTTTTGCTCCATGGAAATGGCTCCACAAATATGTTTCAGTTAAGGGAAAGAACTGTTGACCAACTGCTTAACTGGAAACTGTGTGACATATTTGTGGTTTGATAGATCGTCTCAATTCTTTTTTGTTCTCTCTCTCTCATCCATAGACAATATCAGTTGCTCAGCACTGGGCAAGAGCGCATCGTTACCCTTGTGACAACACCCCCTGCACTGGCGTCGTGTGCAGCAGTCCAGAGATCGTTACGGTCGGTGAAGACGGCAGAATCATCGTCTTCAGAGCCGACCAGGAAGCAGTGATCAGAGTCATAGGTGAGACTAAGATTAAGCTGCAACATTTCACAATAAAATGTAATGAATGATGACTAACATGTTTTACTGGACTGTTTAATCATCAATAGAGAATGCAGACAGCAGCACGATTCATGCGGTGACTTATCTGAGGACAACAGAGATTTTGACAGTGAACTCGATCGGCCAACTCAAGCTGTGGGATTTCAGACAACAAAGCAACTCGCCGTCCCAGATCCTCTCCCTGTAAGATCTCTAGTCATGATATAAAAAGATTACATGGGATTTTGCTTTTTCTTTACATTATAAGCAAAACTGACAAGTTGTTTTCCTCTCAGCTCCGGGGATCGAGTCCCTCTGCACTGTGTGGACAGACATCCGAACCAACAGCACATCGTAGCCACAGGAGGCCAGGACGGCATGCTCTGTGTCTGGGATGTGAGACAAAGCAACGCTCCCTTCTCACTCATGGAGGCACACTCTGCTGAAAGTAAGACTTAAACTTGTGGAAACATTTATATTTCTCTTTTTGCAATAACTGCAGCTTTCTTATATAACAGCTTGTAAATGTTTTTCTGTGGTTTTCTGTCTAGTGTGGGAGGTCCACTTCCACCCAACCAACCCAGACCATCTGTTCACCTGTTCAGAGGACGGCTCGCTGCTACACTGGGAAACATCCTCACATTCAGACATGCCCTCCTTCCTACAAGGCAAGACTACATGTCACATATTTCAATCATCATATGTTAGAAACTAATCCTTCTGCCTTAGAAAGAGGATATTTGTATATTTCATGTATTAGTTATAAAATAACCCTGCATATTGGAATCTATACGCCAACATAATAAAGGCACAGTAATCACAATGATCTCAAATCCAATATGTTTTATTGTGGTGTTCCCAGGTGGCAGGAACAACAGCATGATGTCACGCAGTGCGATGGCTCCAGCCGGAGGGAACCAGTCCCTCGTCAACGCCTGGCTGAGCGGAGACTCCAGTAAAGGACGCCTGGAGACAACTCACATGCTGCCCAGCCAGACGCTGTCGGTCAACAGCCTGGACGTACTCGGACAGTGTCTCGTCTGCGGGACTGACGGAGAGGCTATTTTTGTCAACAGGCACATCCCAGTTTGAAGTGCACAAGAGAACAGGATATTTATTTGCAGCCAATTTCGGTCCTAACTGAGGTTTTATTGTCTGCTTTGATCAAATATCAAAAAAGATGTCCACAAGTTTTTTTGAGATATTGTGGCTTTACTTGTGTGTTTTTCTGATCCGTTTTGTTGATGCATTCATGAATCTTTATGGTTTAATTCTTTTTGTAAATCATTCCGAGCAGAGTATTTTAGTTCAGCTGTACTTTTTGTATGGATGTTTTTGTTTAAACTGTTTTTGAAATAAATAAATAAATAAACCAATAAAATATAAATGACACAAGTGTTTTTCACAGAGAGTTTCAATGACCTCTGCTGCTGTTTATCAAATATATTTCTACTTCACCAGTTCAGATTAGTTCACTGAGCTCAGGTAAACACAAGTTCAGAGGTAAAGTGAAGACGCTGCATCCGGGGAACTTGACTGAAGCTTCACCCAAACATTCCTCTCCCACTGTTTCCTGTATTTCTTTTAAAATTAAAAGCTCAAAACACAGCACTTGTACAAAGGTTTAGTTTTTTTCAGCCTATTTGCCGCAGACTAGATCATGATGTTTTATTAAACTGAAAGAATATGCATCTAAAAGATTTAGGTTACTTCTGGGGAATACTATTTAAATTCCTTATATATGTTATATACGTGTAGATTGCAGCTTAACCTTATACGGCACTATTAAATGAACATATTATATTCTATTTATTGATTTTTGTTTTGGGTCAAATGAACGGTTGTTTTAACATAAGGACAAGGACAACTAGTGAAAATTGGCTTATTCAGTTTTTTTCCTTTTGCTACTTGAGCATTCATAAATAATTTGATAAAATAAAATAGAGGTAACAGAAGACCGGGGCGTTATATTTAGGTTAACACTTTTATTTTATGTGAAAACGTCTTGAGAATGAGAGGAAACATATTTACACATGCAAGGATTCTGCTGTGGTGTGTTTGTGTTGCCATGATCACAAAAATACAATTTGAAAATGTTATAAATTGATATTCTGGTTCTGGAAATGTATCTTGGTTGGTTTAATCAGTTCTATCGAGTGTATTTCTCCTGCGAAAATATTTTTATCGCTGTTTATTTTTATTTGTGTGAAAACCTTATTTCTCATTTAAATCAAGTGTGTGTGAGGGACTTTATATGTTGTGTAGGTGGAATCACCTGCTGTTCTCTGAACTAAGGTTCCGTGTGTGTGTATATGTGAGATCATTAGATTTTAAAGTTTAAAAAAAGTGATATTATTTTGTTTGTTTACTGGTCTTTTACTGTGAAAGCAGCGGAAGTGCCGTGTGTAGCTTCGGTGTCTGTTGTACTTGTCACTCACGTCCCAGGAACTCGGCAGCTCCGGAGAACGAGCGGCTCGACGCAGCGACTGACCTCGAAATCGCGTCCTTGTCGCGGGGGGGAAACACTCGAGGAGTGTTGTCGGAGCCGGAGAAGCGTCGAGGTAAAGCGGCGGCTACGGACCCCCCCGGGTCAGTTGTCAAACGCGGGCACAACGAGCTACATGCTAACACCCGGACCTGTCGTTAGCCTAGCGGCAGCAAATGGACGCCTGCGTGACGCGCAGGGCCGCGGGGTCGCAGCTGCGCCGTTAGACTCCTCACGAAGCGGGATAAAGAAATAAAACGCATCCCGCCGCTCGGTTCAGTCGCCGGTTTCCGGGTGTTTTTTTATTTTTATTTTTTTTAGTGTCATTTAGCGAGAAGCTCCGCGGAGTCGCGTTAGCATCGTGCGGACGCTGGATTAGCGCCGCAGCGGCGAGCCGTTAGCGCACAGTGCTAACGATGCTAGCAGGTGGACGGGGTCTTGTTTTGTGGAGGTGTAGCTTTTATTTCGGAGGCAGGATTCTCCACTTTGTTGATTTTTTTAAAAATAGTTTTAAACGAGACAAATGTTAAAAATGTAATTCGTCAAGTGGAAAGTTTGTTTAAAATATCCTGTTATCTGCTGTTGTTGTGGCTGTTGCCCCCAAACCATCGTGTTATTGTTATATTTTGATTGAATCTTTAACTAGTTGTTGTCTTTAATTAGCCTGGTTTGTATTGATTCTATTAAAAAAAAGAAGCTTTAATCTATAAATTATCAATCAATCAGCTTTCAATCATGACATCCTGACCAATACTGAGCTCCTCATGTTTACCTGTCACTATTTCTTAATAACTGCAATCACCACATCTCATTTGCCAAACCTGTTAGGTAACATGACATGTGCTCTGTATTCCTACTCATTTGTTTTCAGGAGGATGCAGATGTGAAGTCAGACCCCGGCCGCCTCCTTCTGCACCCCCCGAACTGAGTAACATCCTCTTCATTCCCCCTCCATCGTCACCATACATGCGTTTACATGAAGAGAGGGGAGAAACCCGAAGGATACCGACAGATGAGGCCCAAAACGTTCCCCGCCAGCAACTACAGCGGCAACAGCCAGCAAATGCTGCAGGAAATAAGGAACAGCCTGCGCAACCTGTCCAAACCCTCAGATCCACCGAAAGTGGACGTAGGTGGAGCCGGGAAAATGCTCCCTGAGGATCCGAGGCAGCAAGGGCGCTGCATCAACCCCAAAAACCCCTACCACAAGGCCCTACAGGAGATCCGCAAATCCCTGATGCCTTTTGCCAATGAACCCAACAGCTCAGGCCCCGAGGTGAACAAACACATGTCGCTGGAAGCCCCGTGCGCTGGGTTCGAGGAGGTGAGATTAGTGCCTTTGTCTCGTATGTGTTACCAAGACAGGTTGTTGTTGTGCTGTGTTGACTGTGAAGAATAGTCATACTATACATGTCTTTGTAATTGAGTGTAGTCAACCCGAAGCACATTGCTTAAGGGGGAATTATTTGGAAAATGACAAGTATGCAAAGTAGAATGACGAGCTTGTGCGGTTGAGAAAACAGAAATAGTTTCTCAGTCGGCTGGTCCCAGGCTGTTTTAAGCCAGTGTGTGAAATCCAAGTTTGAAGTGGTATGTACGTAACAGCAGTTGTTACAGGTTACTAGAAAGAAATTATGACAACGATTAAAGAGTGTTTATTGTATTAATTCATTCGTTAACCAACATATTTTTTAGTTATCCAAATAAAAATCTCTATTTCCAGCTTGATTCTATATAATTGCACTTTTTTAATATACATAGCAATAAATATATTGATTAAGAGAATGATTTGCAGAATAATCGATTATGTAAATAATTACAATCTTTAGCTATAATCTATTAACATGAAGTTTAAAGCAAATATAGATCTGAAATCTGTTCTTGCTCGCTGAAGTGATTCATTCTAACAATACAATATTTTGTCTGTTTATTTTTTTAACCCTGAAGCCGAGCAACAGTCGTAATGTGGGGGTGTCTTTAGACTACATGTCTAAGGTGACCTATCAGGACGCAATGAGGGAACAGATGGCCGTTACCAACCCCAACACAACGGGCCTGAAAGCCCCAGGTACATAAACAGTCCTCTGAGACAAGCGGCTGATTCTTCCTCTTTATCTGTCGTCCAGGCGTGTTCGTTCAGCCTCGATTATTGTTTGCAGGATTTGGGACGTTTGCTTAAAGAATGACAAAGTGCTCTGAGAGAATGAGAGCATGAAAGAAGTGAGGTGAAATTAGGTTGTTGGTTTAACACATGATGTCGGTAATGATACGTTCAAGGAGGGGCAGTTGTCGTAGCGTGTTACCACCACGACGGTGGACAACACACTCTATTATTGATGAGTATTTTGTGTGTGTGTGTGTGTTTTGACAACTGTTCTGAATCAAAACCACAAAAGTAATTGCAGGGTAAGATAAGCTGGGTTGGACATGGATGACGACAAACCACATCACATTAGAAGTCAAGTCAAAATATAAATCTGGATTAGCACAGATCTGTACTATCGTCTGAGTTTTAACTAAAATCTGGGAAAGTGGAATGAGAAAGTATTTTGTGTTTATATTCTGTATGTTTGCTTTTGTATTTAGAATTTATGCTTTATTTATTTATTATTTATTTCTGTGTGTTTAGGTCCTTCGCATATGCAACAGTCTGTGCTGAGGAGGCCGAGCTGGAAAGGCTCTAAGGAGTCTTTGGCTCCTCGACACGGTCCCATCATGGTAGATGGAATATTGTACCGCTCCGACAGCCCTGGACCACCTCCGGCCTTCCCTCAGGGTCACCCTGCGAACAGCCAGAGAGTCAACCCTCCACTGCCACCTCAGGTGCGCAGTGTGACACCTCCACCAAATCGTGGTGCCATGCCTCCTTCAACGTCCTGGGACAGCAACCCGTCAACCAAGCGCTACTCTGGTAACATGGATTACCTGGTGCCCCGTATCTCTCCAGTACCCCAGGGGGCCTGGCCTGATGGGTACTCAGCTGCAGCTTCTCAGAACCAGCGCGGGATCAGTCCAGTGTCTGTGGGCCACCAGCCCATCATAATGCAAAGTTCTGGAGGGAGTAAGTTCACCTTCCCTTCCAGCTGGTCTCAGAATGGCTCCCCTCAGCCAGACTACATGGCGGGGAACAGTCGACAGCCCCCTCCCCCATACCCAGTCAACCAGAGCAGCCGGCACAGTCCCACTGATCAGATGGGAGGACCCGCATCCTCTCCCTCGTACGTAAATGGTGGAAACATCCCTCAGTCCCTGATGGTACCCAACCGGAACAGTCACAACCTTGATTTGTGCAACATTGGCCCTCCTCAGTCCTGGGCCCAGCCCCCTCTGGTCTCCAATCAGCCTCAGTCCTCTTCCGGCAACAACGGCAACCAAGATCTGTCCCCATCGTGGCAACACAACATGCCAGTGCGCTCCAACTCCTTCAACAACCACCAGCTGAATGGCAGAGGACCTCACCCGACCAGCTCCCAGCCCTCTGCCACCACAGTCACTGCCATCACCCAAGCTCCCATCCTGCAGCCAGTCAAAAGCATGCGTGTTCACAAACCTGAGTTGCACACCGCTGTGGCGCCCACACACCCTCCATGGTTGCAGCAGGCTCCACCACCACCAGCTGCACCTGCCTACCAAGAGCCCCCAGCTCCTGCTCCTCAGATCCCTGTAGTAGCAGAAGTACCCAGCTACCAGGGTCCTCCTCCTCCCTACCCTAAGCACCTCCTCCAGCAGGCGGCGGCACCTTTACCCCCAGCGTACGATCCAGGTGTGAATAAACTCGGCTCTGGCAGGGACGAGCCGGCTGAGGAGGAGGGCGGCGGAGGTGACAACTCCAGAGACAAGACGGCAGAAAACGCCAAAAGCACCACGGCGACGGAGAAGGAGAAGAAACAGATCACGACATCGCCCGTTCCCGTCCGCCGTAACAAGAAAGACGAGGAGCGGAGGGGAGAGTCCGGCAGGATCGCACTGTACTCCCCTCAGGCCTTCAAGTTCTTCATGGAGCAACACGTGGAGAACATCTTAAAGAACCATCAGCAGCGGATCAGACGGAGGAAGCAGCTGGAGAGTGAGATGCAACGGGTGAGAAATCACAGAAAGTATTTTCTTAATTCATCACAGAAGTGAATCTTCTTGACTCTTTGCTATTTTCCAACTGTTTTCCCCTGAACTATCTTGTAATCACTGTTTTCTCTGTCTCTATCGTATTATTCTATTTTTTCTCAGCTGTTCTTTCTCTTCCTTTCTCTCCTCGCTGTCACTAACAGCTGATCTGACAAGGTAAAGGTATCTCTGCTGTTCATTACACACTCAAGTAAGCTGTTGTTGTGAAAGGCATGACATTTTCTCTGTGTCTGAAGGAAATGAACTTCGTCTCACTGATAAAATCACTGCTTGTGCATCTTTTTAAAATTTTTGCATCTTGTTTTATTTGCATTGGTTTTCCTCGGTTGATTTTTCTTAGTTTCAGTTTATGTCTAACCACGAGTACACGTATTTATGTGCATTTCGATTTATACTATTCTATATCACAAATTAAAATCTTTCTCTTGTCCTCAGGTGGGTCTGTCTTCAGAAGCCCAGGAGCAGATGCGTATGATGCTCTGTCAGAAAGAGTCCAACTACATCCGGCTAAAGCGAGCCAAGATGGATAAGTCCATGTTCAAACGAATCAAGACCCTCGGCATCGGCGCTTTCGGTGAGGTGTGTTTGGCCAGAAAAGAGGACACGGGAGCTCTGTATGCCATGAAAACTCTCCGCAAGAAGGACGTGCTGCTGAGGAACCAGGTGGCCCACGTAAAGGCCGAGAGGGACATCCTGGCTGAAGCCGACAACGAGTGGGTGGTGCGTCTCTACTACTCCTTCCAAGACAAGGACAACCTGTACTTTGTCATGGAGTACATCCCCGGAGGAGACATGATGAGTCTTCTGATCCGACTCGGCATCTTCAAAGAGGAGCTGGCTCAGTTTTACATCGCAGAGCTCACCTGCGCCGTGGAGAGCGTCCACAAGATGGGCTTCATCCACCGGGACATCAAACCTGACAACATTCTCATCGACCGAGACGGACACATAAAGCTGACCGACTTCGGTCTTTGTACCGGTTTCCGCTGGACACACGACTCCAAGTATTACCAGAGCGGTGAGTATCAGTTTTTAGTCTGATTACATTCTTCTAATAAAAAGAAAGCCACAGCTGATTGACGTAACGAGCGATGTGATCTTTTGTCCAGGCGACCACGTGAGGCAGGACAGCATGGACTTCAGTAAAGAGTGGGAAGACCCGGCTAACTGCCGCTGCACCGACCGACTGAAGCCTCTGGAGCGGAGGAAGGCTCGGCAGCACCAGCGCTGTCTGGCTCACTCGCTCGTGGGGACGCCCAACTACATAGCACCAGAAGTGCTGCTCCGAACAGGTACAGTGCAGGAGGAAGCTGGAACTTGTTTTTCATCCAAATCTGAAGATTTCAATCAAAAATTCAATGAAATTTTTGTAAAATATGGGAAAGAAAAGTAAGACAGATGTTTATTCAATCAACCAATTAAATGGATTTGTGTATTGAAGACGTCTCTTTTGTAGGGAGAGATTGTTGCTGCAGGTTGATTGGTGTAAAAATGTCTTGAATCTTCTCCAGGATACACCCAGCTC
This sequence comes from Paralichthys olivaceus, assembly GCF_024713975.1. Classification (NCBI taxonomy): domain Eukaryota; kingdom Metazoa; phylum Chordata; class Actinopteri; order Pleuronectiformes; family Paralichthyidae; genus Paralichthys; species Paralichthys olivaceus. The sequence continues at coordinate 17,380,455 of NC_091111.1, forward strand.
TGTGATTGGTGGAGCGTCGGTGTCATCCTGTATGAAATGGTTGTCGGACAGCCTCCCTTCTTAGCGACCACGCCCCTGGAGACGCAGCTGAAGGTATGCGTGGCACCTGCAGTGAAATGTTTCGCATCCTCAGACTTCATTGTCTCTGAGTGTCTCTGTCTCTCTGTGTTGAAACCAGGTGATAAACTGGAAGAGCACGCTGCACATTCCCCCACAAGCCAAGCTCAGCCCGGAGGCGTCCGATCTCATCGTCAAACTGTGCCGAGGTCCTGAGGACCGCCTCGGCAAGAACGGCGCGGACGAAATCAAAGCCCATCCTTTCTTCAAGACCATCGACTTCTCCAGTGACCAGAGACAGCAGGTGGCGCCGTACATCCCCACCATCGCCCACTCCACAGACACCTCCAACTTCGACCCCGTGGACCCGGACAAGCTGTGGAGCAGCGACAGCGATGGCGAGGACAACCTCAACGACACGCTCAACGGCTGGTTCCGCAACGGCAAACACCCCGAGCACGCCTTCTACGAGTTCACCTTCCGCCGCTTCTTCGACGACAACGGCCACCCGTACAGCTGCCCCAAGCCCATCGAGTACGAGGGCTACGAGGACGAGGCGGAATCCGAGAGCCCGGTGCAGGAGGCAGCCGGCAGCTCAGCGCCACAGGGCCGAGACCTGGTCTACGTGTAGCACCAGACTGAGCCGCTTGTACATAGCGAGTTTGCTGAAGGTGTGAGTGAGTGTGTGTACGTGTGTGTGTGTGCGTGTGTGTGTGTGTGTGTGTGTGTGTGTGGAGGGGGTTTGAACAGAACAGCATTTAAAACATTAAACGTAGAAAGTGTGTTTGTTGGATGAAAACTCTACAGAGATCCAATCACCAGACTTCAGATATTCACACGACGACTTAAAGGAACAGTTAAAAACACTAATTTGCTTCTTCACTGAAAACTCGATGAGACGATTACTGCGTCTCGTGTTTGTACGATAAATATGAAGCTGGTTAGCTTAGCATAGAGACTGATTGACTCTGTCAGCACCTTAACGCTCTCAGCCTGCAGCGAAGGATTATTGACTAATTCTCTTGTTCATACAAACAAAGCGTTTCGCATTAATAACCCAGACTTTGGCGCTTCTTCGTAATCCATCTATTATTTATGCCGCTTATCTTTTTAAGGGAAGTGGGAGGATCTGGAGCTAAACTACAAACGGAGATATTTGGAAATGCTGCTGTGGTTGTTAAGTTTGAAAACTCCCGGGCTGCGTTTGAGTCTCGACGGGAAGAAACCGACGACGCTGATTTTACAAAGTTGTCTTGCGAAGTGGGACCGTGTCTTCTGGAGTCTCCGAGGGGAAACACTACAACTTATTTTGCTGGGATCAAACAAACATGTTAAACTATCAAGTTTGAAATCTGCTCATCTAACCTCATGAAGCCGGTTCCTGTCGTGTGTCGAGAGTTAGACGTGTGAAATGTGCTGCCTGAGGAAAAAAAAAATCAGGGTTCTGTTTCTGTGACTGAACTCGAATCCCCTTAAAGCCTTAATTTATTTAAGAGAATTGTAACTGGTGACGTTAGTGTAGACGCTGTTTGAGTGCGGGACTTAATCTTCTGTTGGTTTAAAAAAGAAAAAGAAAAAAAGAATTAAAATAGAAAATCGTCTTAATTTATATTTTAATGTCTGTTGCGATGGGGGTTTAGCGACGTAGAAGTTTGCAGGGATAAATCGCTCTAATTATTCATTGCTGTGCCTTTTTTTCGATTTTTATTTTTTATCTTTCACCAAATATAGAGGGTTAATAATCAGACTTTAAAATGAGAGTAGCGGTAGCGTGATTGATTTACAGTAGTTGTTTTATTTTTCTAATTTATACGTAAAATGTATTTATAAATTAAGTTGTACACAGTTGATGTAAATATATTTCTCCTCCGTCAGCTGCTTTATTTTATTTTTCTCTTAGGGCAGGCCCTCCTCAGTGTCACTGCTGCTGCCTCCGTGTTGTTTCTCTGTCTCGTAACACACAGAATCACTAATTCACACCACTCAACATAGATTTAAAGCCTTTTTGTAAAATGTACTCTTCCATCGCTGTCACTCTTTTACTCTCATCTCTCAACCAAAGCACTAAATAGATGGGGTTTTTCTTTTACTTTTTGTTTTTAGAGAATAACATCGCAAGACAAAAGATGAAATTATTTCAGTATCGAGCAGAAATGCCTGTTTTTCCACACTTCCTGTCTTTGAGCAACGCGACAGAAGCCGACCTGCGTCACGTGACATGTTTCCTGTGCATCTGTACTAAAAGTGGAAAACAGACCGGCTCTCCGACATAAATCCTGATGATGGTTTTGTAAACCCGCTGTACTTTGTTCTTTGAGTTAAAGGCAAATCTCTCTGAATGTAGTTGTTATGGACTTGACGGTGACTCTGCACTGCTTCTGTGTTTTCATTGTTAAGTGAGAGAGTTTTTATTTTTGTGTACATTATTGCTGCGGGAGGTTTGGGTTCAGGGACGAGGGTGATAAATAAAGAATGTAAAGAACAAAACATGTTTTACATCCACACCTGCCTCGTTGTTTTGTTGTCAGTGGTAACCGACCGTTAGATTAACAATCATCTGTGGGTGATTTTATCAACTTAGCGATTAACAGTGTCAGGAAATACTTAAATTACCATCACAGACTAATAACGTCCAAGACAATGAGTGTAAATGTCACGTTTAGTCCAATAAACAGTCAAGAACCCATAGATAGAAAGTAACGAAGTACATTTACTGTATTATTTACAACTGAGATATATGTACTTAACACTTTCTGCTAGTTTTCTGATCTTAAGATTCTGATTATTTTAGATTCAAACTATGATTAAGTATTCATTACCAGCAGTATATACTATTGTTAAAATTATTCAATACAATGAAATGAAACCAAATTACAGATGGAAGTTTCCATTAGTTGCCGAAAGTATATGTTCACTCTAACAAGCCGCAACATTAACACATCAGTTATTTCATGTTAACGTATACGGACCAAATACTTCATTTAGGAAAGTAAAACACACAAACTTAAGTTTTGTCTCATTGTTTCATGTAGAAGATGCAGGTCAGTGATGATTTTCAGGCCTGGTGCCACCAGGAGGCGCCAGTGGCAACCAAGCCTACTGACCCAGTTTACTGGGCCCCACTCTACAATACAACACTATTTCAATATCCGTGGTACTTCTCAGCTTTCCTACTTTTTTTCACTGGTAAAGTTTATTTAGGGAAGTTTTCTTTTCTCAGGTCCGAGGGTCTGAGGACAGATCGATCAAATTTACGATATTAACTTTTATCTTCATGTAGTTTTTTTTTTTTGCTTCCGACTTCTCGAACCTCGTTAGTTGGAAATCTGACACAAGCGGACACACGCGGTCACATGATTGAGGACAAACAAGTTAACTTAAACAAGCTTATTTTTAATGGATCTGCAAAATTGTTTGAATTTCCAAAGAGAACTTGTGTCCCTCCCTCCCACAGTTCCCCAGTGGCAAACGTTACACAACGTTACAGAAACGCTTCCAACCCAAAGAAATCTGCATGCAGGAAAAAAACAAAAACAAAAACCCAGATAAGGGGAAAAAACAAAAGTAAAATAAATCATACAGACAAAAATAAAACATCAATAAACAGGACATATACTGTATAATGCCGTTCTCTTGGCTGGAGGAGAAATTCAAACGTTTCCGCTTCGGTCCGGCGTCTCCGTGAACCGACAGAATATTAAACTGTAATTTCATTGGGTGGATGTGGCTCCGCCCACCACACAGCCCCGCCCCTGTCTTCCATATAAGGCACAGGACAAAATAAACCCCCACATACAAAAGGAGCTGGCCACGCCTCCGTCACTTGGTAACAAATTGTAAATGACCGAATATTGTTAAACAGAAACGTCACTGAATGTACAAAATGTTAATCCTACGTTTGTCTTTTTTTTTTTTTTTTTTTTGTATTTTTATTTCCTCTGACTGAAGGTGAGTGCTGCGGGTTACGAGGGTTTGGGGGGTGGGGTTAGGGGGTGGAGAGGTGAGGGGGTCCGACCAGGTGAGCTCAGGCAAAGGAAATATTAAAAACATGAGCTTGTCTTTCCACACTCTTTTTTCTTATTTTTTTTTTAAACAACCTTTAAAACAAAAGACAAGAAACGTGACTGGATTTCTCTTTTTATCAGAAATAAAAATGATCATCAGATGGAAAAACATGGAGGTGGGAGGAGGTGGTGGTGGTGGGGGGGTGGAGGATGAAGAGGAGGAGGTGGAAGGGTGGAGGGGTCAAACAAGTGAAGTGGTTTATTGTTTTATTCTGATAAAAGAGACAGAGTGTCAGTGTGCAAGAACAACTCATGAGACAGGTTAGAGGGCGAGAGAGTTAGAGTTAGCAGTTAGACAGAGAGAGAGAGAGTGTGTGAGTGTGTGTGTGTGTCTGTCTGTGTGCGTTAGTGTGCGTGAAACAGAGGAGTTGTTCAACTGCAGCACTTGCTCTTCCAGCCTGTGACTCCACCTCCGCTGCTGATGTCGACGTTTTCACTGTTGGGCTCTTTTACAGGCGTCTGACGAGGACGACACAAAAAACACGTTAGAATGAAACGTCACACAAGTCAAGTCGCTCTGAAACGATTCTGAGGCTTCGGCGATGTGTCGTCACTGTGATTATCATTTCCACTGAAGTTTGTCTGAAACCTTTTATAATATTAAGATTTCAGTTCTTCAGTTGAGGAACATTTTCCAGTTCAACTTATGGAATCTCCCAATCACTCCGCGGCTCGCTCACCTTTCTGAGGATGTCTTCTGCTAACGTGAGGAAAGCCTTCTCGATGTTGATGTTGGCCTTAGCACTCGTCTCAAAAAACCTAATGCCGTGCTCCCTCGCAATCTGTGGAGAGGAAACGAGATCGAGTTAGAGCGACGAGAAGGTCCGGTCCGAAAATAAAGTGTCTGATGTGGAGCAGAGATCAGGTGTCACTGGTGTTACCAACACACACACACACACACAGCAGTCTAGTCAGGTAGGTGTGTTTGTATGAGTAAGCAGACTTGTATCTGATGTTGCTAAATGTGCAGACTGACTAGTCACTGCTAGTTCACTTTGGTCTGAAACACTCTGCACACCGACACATGTTATCACTTGTTCTGGCTGAGTGGCTGTGTAACTGGGAGGTTACCCTGAAAGCTCTAATCCTGTTATAATTCCGATGTAGAGCCGCAGCGTCGCCACAGTCATGAAGCAGTAAATAAACAAACACTCTTTATCTGCGTCACAGCTGTGGACGAGATCCAGTGCGACCCTGCACTCGTCCCATTAAAGCTCTTCAGACATAAACTACGAAAACTGTCGGGAACAGGGGGATTAAATTTACTTTAACTGTATTTTACCCTGAGATAGTTTCACTACAGCAGCCAGTATTTTCAATGACATCATTGCTCGATCAACATAGTCGATCCCATGTTTGTCCTTTTTGCAGCTTTTTTAAAAGATATAAGTTTACAATGTTTGATTAGTTCACGTGGCTAATGTCCCAAGAAACATAAGCCTTCATGGCAAGTACAGACAAACAGTAGCTCAGGCTCTGTAGAGGTCCTGTGTGTACATGCAGATTTTAAAGGGTTAGGGTTAACCCTGTAATAACACATTCCACACTATGTTCATGTTATAATACTTAGTTTTTAATCTATTCTTCATGCTTTGTGTGTTTAAGTCTCCTAAGTCTCTCTCCTGCTGCTTCACACTGTGTTTTAAAACTTTTACTGCTGAATGAGTTCGTAGCAAACGCTGTAAATACAACCTCTCACTACATCCGTGGAATAAACCGCAGGACACGTAACGATCGTAAGGTTTCTGTACGTTCACGACTACGAATTGAATATGTGTCGACAAAAAGGGCAGCAACAAATGAGCCAATCAGGACGCGGGAGGTGTTATGACGAAGGGCTTCGTGTAGCTGCAGGGGGCTGCACCATCTCACCTGCTCCCCCTTGGCTTTTGGTACGACCCTCTTGTCCTCCATGTCACACTTGTTGCCTAGCAGCATCCTTTCAACATCCTCATTTGCATGCTGAAAAAAGATAAAGGAGAAAAAAAAACAAAGAGCAGATGATCAGACGACTTCAGCAACAGAAAATATCAGTGCTCATTATTTTCACACACCCAGTTTGTTTTGACTCATTCCCGTTTGGACCGGGTCCCAGGAAGTCGATCGGTCAAACTCATTTCAACACAACCAGGTGATAAAAGGTGGAATATTTACATATCAAGTCAAATACTGGCCAACAGGGGGCAGACACACTGTGTTTAAGACATTTGTAAACTGCATCAAACTGACTCTTTTTGTCATTAAATAATTCAAAGATAATCAAACATAATTTCTGACCAATTTTCAGATTTTTGATAAAACTTTTTGGTCCAATGAAAACAATTAAAATAAACTAGTATGGCATCAAATTATTATCCTAATTATGAAATCCTAAAAACATCAGAGTGAACAATTCTTTTCATGGTTTGCCATTGTTCAACGTGACATCTTCAAAAGTCACAGTGTAAAAGAAAAGTATAAGAACCACAGACTTCCAGTTTTTAAATCATGTAAGAGCAGCCGCAACTTTTCACATTTGAGAAGCTGAAATCAGGAAGTATTTGCCTTTTCATAATGATTGTCATCATAAATCCTGTCAACTGACTGACGACAAGGCTTTTTGGTAAAAGGTGTCAAAACTGAGAATTGCACCCACTTGAAATATAGTTCACAAGTGACATCGTGCTGTTTTAGAGCGTTACAGGACAAAAGGAGGTGGAGACCCACTGATTTAACACTGTTTTCATGGCACTTTCCACGAAGCAGAAATCCATGCAGCGTATTCCAGAGGGAACCACGAGCTTTCAAACACAGAGCCGCGGCATGAACAAGGTCGAGCTCAGAGTTCTCAGGAAATGCAATGTGCTTCCTTTTCCTCGACTTAAGTCAAAGCGAAGGTGAGAAAAATTACAGGAAAGCGACCCCCCCCCCCCCAATCGGCATTAACATATCCAGTGCTCTCTGTAAACGAATCTGTGGTTAGTAGATATAAAATCTTTCTGATTTACAGTTTGAGGTTTCTACAGAATCAACAGTCTACATAATGTGTTCAGTGTTAATGTAGGATATGATGAATCACCAGTGTCTGCAGAGCAATTGACTCTGTTCCAGTCACATCATCCTGCTGCTGCTGAAAGTTTTAAAATAAAACTCAAAGACTGAAACAGCGAATATGCCTTTGTCATTGTCTGGAGCTTCTGTAACTGAACCTATTACTACAGTGAACATTTCTACAAACAATAAATCAAGTCTGTTGCATATGGACACAGATTCCTCGCTGCACACATCAGGTGCTCGTTAACCAAGTTGCCTGCGTTCCCTCAACTTATTTATCACTTTGTCATGATGCCAAAGACAAAGGAAATCCGTTCATACACTTAACTCGCTGAAAGCCTCATAAAATGCTGTGACCACGTGACGCTGTGATCACGGAGCTGAGGGAAAACGTGGGTCATCTTTACCTCATCAATGTTGCGCAGCCATTTGCTGATGTTTTCAAAGCTCTTGGCGTTGGTGATGTCGTAGACAAGCATAATGCCCATGGCTCCTCTGTAGTAGGAGGTGGTGATGGTGTGGAACCTTTCCTGGCCGGCTGTGTCCCTAAACAAACACACGACACAGACGTTTCTTACATTTGTATTCATTGCATCTCGTCCCCAAGACGGTAAATGGTTTAAGATCTTCACTGCACCACACATCAAACTGAACCTTATTGAGATTTTGTTTGAAATGTTAGAATAAAAGAGATTACTCAGCATCTGCTTTACTTCACTCAAGTGAGATGATCTAACTTCATTATTTATGTCACAGACCTTGTGTAGCAGACATGCATTAACAATGGCTGCAACTAACTTTCCTCATTTCTCAATACGCTGATTACGTTCTAAAATATATTCAGTTTAGAATGATGAACAACATAAAGCTGGACTTCAAATCAATATCACCATAAATTTCAAGACTTTTACCTCGAGTACAATTTTTTTTTCTCCATGTCTCAAAATACATGTCTCATAAACTCTAGAGTGAATCAATCATCGGTGTTTACTGTTAAAGTGTTCAGTGATTGCAGATGAGCGGGGGACATGTGGCAGGGTAATACAGCACCGAACAAGATGCCAGGGCCCTGCTGCAACATGAACGTGGCGGAAACCCGACAACAACAACAACAACAACAACAACAACAACTTACTCCTTTCAAATGCCTAATATGATCTTTGATTTCTTAAGGAAAGAACTGGTGGTAGAGAAAAACAGACAGGGACAGAAGGCGAGGGGATTCAACATGTAGTCAGACTCAAGAAGATAAAATGTTTTCTTGTTTTGGTACCTGAGCGACTCTATAAGCAAAGTTACTTTTCTATTGTGTGAATTCATAGAACCATGGGTGTGGCTGTGCAGGTGCCTCAGTTCTAGATAACATTGAATGATTAAACTTTAAATGAAAAGACTTTTGTCTGCTGTTGAGGATATGTCACTGTATCATAAAAATTTCAGGGTATCATATAACAGTTTTGTGCAGCAACATTGTAATGGTGATAAACTGTGATGGCACCTGAATCCTCATAAACCGACATTACAACAACTATGAAGAAAGAGATAGCGAGTGAAAGAAAGAGAAAGAGAAAGAGAGAGAGAGAGAGAAAGAAAGAGAAAGAAAGAAAAGGAAAGAGAAAGAGCGACTGTTCACTCATTAAAATAGTTACGGATGAATTTTCTGTCAACATATTAATGAACTAATCGTTGCCATTAGTTACAGCCCAATTGAGAAAGTTATTAAATACCTGTTTACCTGAGTTAAATGTAAATAAGATGAAGTATGGCATTTTATGTCTTTGCAAACAAAACATTACAAATTAAGTAATTTCAGCTGATGAATATAGGGTGTTGTGTAGTAACATGGTGAACCTAGTGCAGACCTCCTGACGGGCCGATGACCATTTCCTGTTCTGAAATATTTCTGGGCTTGAGGGAGGTTTGTCAAACAGATGTTCCACTATGATGTAACAAAGTTAGTTTGTGCATTTGTCAGCCCTGTACAGGTTGAAGTACACACAGAACAACGACACGTGAACACAAACAAAGAGAAGACATCTCACAACAACACACTGACTCACCAGATCTGTAGTTTGATCTTCTTTCCTTGTAATTCAACAGTTTTGATCTTGAAGTCTATTCCTGTGAAACAAAATACAGACATTAGTGTACACAGCAAACAGAAAGAGGCAGGCACTTTTGGCATGACAGGCAGCAATGGTGGGAAAAGGATGAATGGATAAATAGCAGCTTACAAAGCTTACAGACTTCATCGCTGATGTCAGGAGAAACAGAGATAGTGACAGAGAAAATGGAAACATCAACAATGACGAATGAGAAACAACCCAAGAAAGATTTTAAGCAAGAGAGTAAAATGGAAAGTGTGTGGCAGCTGTTTCCATCAGGGAGACAATAACATGACCTCTTTCTCTTCCCGATTCTGCCATGTCATGCCCAGACCTTGAACCCATAAGCAGAGGGTTGTGGGATCAGCAGCTGGTTAACAATGAGCGCGTGAACACACGTGCACAGAACCAGGTAACACAGCGAAATCAGGTTGAGGCAGGAAAACAGAGAAAATGATCTGATGCGCTACAATAACCTCGTCCCTGTAAAAACCTGAGCTGGTTGGATTACAGATGTTGTTGTGAGATGCTGAAGAGTTATTGGTGCAGTGAAGGGACACTTTACTTTCTGTGGCAGGAGAGCAGACAGCTGTGGATGTTTTTGAGTTTTACAAATAACAAACTGTTCAGCAATGGAAACTCATTTTTCAGTTTCTGTTCCGTACTTTGGATGTAATTATTTTGGATGTGTCCTGATGTTTCCCATCATCGAGACGTTTTTTTCTTGGACTCTTCTCTCTTATGTTTAATCCTCGTTATGTCCATAGAAAAATATGTTTTTTAAATCCTATGACTTCAAATATAAATTTCTAAAGTGCTAAAGCAGACAAGTAATCCATGATCTTGAAACTATTTGAGTTGAGTCATGACTGTGAAGGACTGAAGGAGGTGGTGACTCATCACCATTTTCACTTTTGGCCATCGAGTAGTGTTTTCCTCTTAAACACTGAGATGTCAGTTCTGCTTTGGTCAGAAATCGTGGTTAGCTAAAAAAGACCAAGAAACAGCTGTGCTCTAGGTGGGGCAGGGCCACAGAATAATGAAGGAACTGACTGCCAAAGTATGACTCACTATATATTATTCACACCCCAGAGAGAGGGAGGGAGGAAAGAAAGATAGAGGTTGATAGAAAGAAAAACAGACAAGGGGAAGGAGATGGATGTTTTAGAAAAGGAACTACAGTTATGTTTGCCTACATTGATTTTAGCCACTAAAACACTTTTGTGTTTCAGCTTTTGTTGCATCAACTACTAAAAAAGTTCAGGCACTCAAACTCTGGCCCAGCACATATCACATAACATCAGTGTCGTTCCTAGTGAGGAGTAAAAAAAACACTGTCGAGCTTTTCTCCTGGTGAGGTGCACTGGCTAGTTGTCAAGAAAATACAGGCCTTGTGCAATTACGCAACATTGATCCAATCGGTGGAAAAGTGGGAATGCTCCACCAGAAGAGAGCGACGCTTTCTATCACAGTCAAAAACTAAACGGGAAGTCCTGAACACAGAGTACACGGTTTATGAGCGGTTTTCTTTTCATCCGAGAGGAACCATTCCTTCCACGAGTTTGAATTCCACAGAATCTGCCAGTTTCCATGCAAAATTCACGACGTGTTGTTGACAGGGGTTTCAGACTGCAACATTATGCATGTTCAGCACTCTTGATATGCATAACCTATAATGTAAACCAAGGGGGGGGTCAGAGAAAAGGACACTCAGAGGATTGCAAATGAGGATGAGTGACTGATGAGAGGGGGGGGGGGGGGGGGGGGGTTTCCAGCAGGGGTATTTTGAGAAGCAGCTGTGCCTCCAGTCACACTGTGTCTCCAAAGGTGTGAGGACTGTGTCAGAGGAAGAGGCCACTTCTGTTTCACGTGTCCAGGTTCTGCTATTTCTCCCCAATGTTTGTTTCCACTCACACCCTGTGATTTTAGATATGAATCAAAATCTGAAGCTGATTCGTTTCCAGGGCCTGTCCTAAAATTCACATCTTGCAAATATCCATGTACAGTCTGGTCCATAATGTACAGACAGAGACGGGGAAGAAAAGTTTTGCATTCCCTGCTGCAGCCACTTGGAACCGTCCCCAAAAGTATTATATATTGAGGAATTTAATATCTCTGGCCAAAGTGGAGACGGTTGCAAATGTTATAAAAAAACTATTCCATTGCTCATTTGTATTCTGCTGTTACGTCCGAGTCTCTGTTGTGAAATATGTTTCCATCCTTGTGAAACTTGTGTTGTAAAATAAATAAACTTTGGTACGTTTTCTATACTAATTTGTTGCATTTACTAATAATACAGTGCTCCAGTACAGTGACACGAAACCCCTAATCATAAAACATCACTGATTCCAACCAGAATAAGTTACCACGAGGCGGAGGGAAAACCTACAGGGTTCAACTTTCCTAGCAGGGAGTATATCCACAAGGCACAGTCCAACATTACCAGTGGCCCAGAGCCAGGAAAAGTTTATGCAGGTACAGTTGATTGACCAGTCACTGGTCCGTCCAGGCCTGTGACTGGTCAATGGAGTCTTAATGGTGCATTCACACCCAACGCAACGCCCTGTTTATTTGTCTGGACGACTGTAGTGTCCAGTGCTACCTGAGGCTGAGCAGTGACCGGTTTGATCACGCCAGGACTGGGTGCGGTGAGTTTCATTCTCAGCGCTGATTGGATGAGACATTGCATGAAGCAAATTTGGCACCAGGTTCTTTTTTATTTCAATATGAAAATACTGACACGATCAGACACTTGTCCCCTCATGGCCATGTTGTTACCTGTCTTTTAATAATCTGCCATGAGATTTGTTTTCAGCAATAAAACATCTAATGGTAGTTCTGTACTCTATGTTTGTGTGACTTTTTTCTTTTTATTCTACTCATTAATGTCTTAAGAGTGTAAACGAGTGGTTGTTACTACACGTGCTGCAATAAAAGGCCCTTGTAATCATTCAATTATGAAACTTCTGACTGGTGAAAGTTTACAAGGGGCCAGTAAAACTCTGATCTATTGTCCAAGTAGGCCAGTAGGGAAAATGTTATATAGGGTACTTAAACAAGACTTTATTTTCAGAATAATTCCACAAAATTGCCTTGACAATGATAAAGACAATTGCACAAACTGAGTTGGATTAAATCCTGCATATCCTTAACTATTTGCAGCTCAACATACCACACGCTTCTTTGATTTGAGTACAGATGTAGATCGGAGACATGGTGAGAGACAAAGCCAGAGAAAAGGTCAGAGACAAGGTGAGAGACATGACTGGACAACAACTATGTTGTATATATATTTTTTTTTTAAACAGGACAACTCCTGAAGGGAACCAGAGAAAGAGGGAGGTAAGTTGGTTTGCAATTGCCACTTATCTTGCCACCTTTTAGGACAATCTAGGGTTTTATACAAATTGAATGAGCACTTCCTAATCTTCATGACAGCAATGACTAACTGTGCCAATGTCTACCTGAGATTTTGGATGAAAGCCTATGACTATGTTTTGAGTGTAGTCCTGGGCTGATGACAAGACAAAGAAAAGCCACAACAGTGGAAAAACCATACACAAATACATACCTACATGTGACAGCAAGCTTTGCAACACTGCAGTTCGTGGCTGTACCTCCACAAATCTAATCTAGCTTGGATGCCATCGGGAACACTGTTGCCCATTATGGTTGTGTGTTGTTGGGCATACAGTCAGGAGGAGTCGTCTGTCAACACCTAGGCTACGAAACACCAGGGCTTGACAGTAAAGCTCCATCAAGAGATCAAGGATCTAATGCCGGTTCATGGCAAACAGTCGGCTTAATTTGGTTCAGGAACACACATCTAATGTTACGTTATTACTCAGCGCTGATCTTAAGCAACAGCAGTAAATGGAGCCTTCACTCCGGCTGCACAGGGATTTGACATAGCTTGACACTTGACTCATGTGAGCGTGATGATGGACGCATGCGCAGAGGACAGAGAAGGAAAAAAAGCTGATGATGCCACCATGATGAATTGTTTATGGTTCTCGTCTGAGGAGACATGGAAAGTTCCTAGTATATTTACCTGAGTACTTTAAATATAAATCACAGATAGTTTCTGTAATGTTCAATATAACTTCCTTCCACTTTTGAACTGATGCATTTCAGAGGGGATTTCTAACTGCTTACTCCACTGCAATTATCTGACAGACGCACTTAATGGAGACATGTCAGAGTCTCCAGATACAAAACATTATTCAGTTATGATAATTTAACAAAAAACTGAATCTCAATCCAACTTGTCATAGCCTGAGGTGACATGTAAAAATGTGTTTGCCTGCGTCTCAGATTAAAATCTATATGAATATGAATGAAGAACAGCTGCTAATGATGACATTTGAACAGTTTAAACAGGAAAAGTTTGACATTTGAGCAGGAGAAGTGACTAACATTATGAATATGTGAGCAAAATAGTTGCTGACTAATTCTTCCAAGTCGATTAATCAACAAGTCAAGGCAGCTCTGAAGAAATCTTCATAAGTGATCTACATTAGACACATAAAGGACGAGACAGTCGTTATAAAACATTTACTCACATATAATTGTTAATTTGCTGCTTATAACTACGTTTAACTACGAACTGTTGTGGAGGAAGGAGAATATATATCTTACACTTATATAACTATTAGCTTTGAGGTGTATTTAATGACACACGTGTGATTATATAGGTTTTATAAAGGTTAATACTAACATGACTGTTATAAGTGCTGGTGTTAACCCCAGCACGGCCCTGCATAGCTGCTAGCCTAGTTAGCTTCCTAGCTACTGGGTCAACTGAGATGACAGCGACTCCCGTGGTTCCGAAACTGGTTCTGTTAGACATTCCCGCAAACTAAACCCACGACAACCCGCAGGTGTTGTTATCGAAGTCACAACGTATTTGAAAAAGAAAGTGGGGTGGCGGGGGGGGCAACTGGGATTCGGCCAAGAGCTCGTAAAACCGCAGCTAGCTTCCAAGCTAACCTGTGCAGGCCTGGAGAGGCGCTGCACGCTGCTAGCACGGCGGCTAGCCACACTCGTCCTGCCTGCCACCTTCCAGCTGAAGGGTGCGAGCCCCCCGAGCTGTGGAACTGGGGCGGGGGACAAATCAGACACAACTGGACACCCGACACCCGCCCTGGTCCCGTCTTACCTATGGTGGAGATGAAGGTTGTGTTGAAGGCGTCGTCGGAGAAGCGGAACAGCACGCAGGTCTTCCCCACGCCAGAGTCTCCGATCAGGAGCAGCTTGAACAGCAAGTCGTACGTCTTCTTCGCCATTGAGAAGCAGCGTGTGTTCACCCAGGTAGATACCACACAAAAAAAACAAAAACAAAAAAACCCCCAACAAAACAGAAAATGGCAACCTAACACGCCCGTGTGGAGTCTAACGCCAGCTCCTTCTCTCCAAAGCGACCGGCCGCCCCGCTCCTCTGGACCGATAACACCGAACAATCTGGGATTTGTTGATTAGCTCGGCGAGCTAGTTGGCTAATACACCAGCAAAGAAATACCGTGTCCGAGATGTTCGAGTCCCCGAGGCCGGATTGTTGCCCCCTTCTTATAGCATGAGAACAGAAAGCAAAAAAAAAAACCCAGCACTCCTCCCGTGTGATTCCTCTTTTCCACTCTTTCTTTGCTCCCACACAGTCGGGACAAAATGGCTCCTCTCTCTCTCTCACTCGCTCGCGCTGTCTCTCTACCCTCTTTCTTCAAACTAACGGCGAGCTAATTCAAATTCTCGGCACACTCCGTCATTCCAGCCGCCGCAGGCTCGACCGTGGGGGGGGCGGGGGGCGCTTCAGATTCTCGCCGGGGAAAAGTTTTCTCTGTTTCGCCGCCGGTGCGAAACGATCTCGGCCTTTTTTCTTTCCCTTTTTTCACTTCCTCCGGAGAGATGAGGCCCGACACACTGAGACGACCGCCGCCGCCTTCGAATGGAGCCACCGCGGCGACACCCTGCAACCACAGCCGCGCCTCTCTCCCCGCCCCTTCTGTCAAACTCCACTCCTCCGATTGGTGAACGCTGCCATCCATCACTCGTCCGCCCCGATGTGATTGGCTCCCGATGGTTTAAAAAAAAAAAAGGGTAGGCGTGTCTTATATTGACAGAAATGCGACTGAGTGCGCAGCGCTGACATTTGGGCTCAAATCTGAAATTCTTCAAAACATGTCATAAATTTACTTTATTAAATTTTATCTTTATCATATTTTTGAATGTTTCGTCATTTTGGGGAAAACGCGGTGATTAGGTTTTCTTGAAAAAAAATTAAAAAAGAATAATAATAATAATAAAATTTGATATCGTTTTTGGCAAATATAGCAATAAAACACCCTGTTTTATATATATTTTTTTTCATGAAAGACGTTGAACAATATGTAAACGTAATGTCCAAATCATCCAACGAAAAGGCTGTTAAAACTTTAAAACATCTTAAATTCCACAGGATATTTATATGATTTATATTGTACAACGCCCCAGGCTTGTATATATGTTTGTATGATACTGTTTGTTATCGTATGCAACCCCGTGTGCACTTGTTCCTTGTTCTGTGGCTCTTTTAAAATAGAAAATAAATGTGTGGTTTGATCCAACATGGCGGCCAGTTTCATGCGGATCTCTTGCAGCCGGGGCGTGTGATGCGGTGACTGTCCCAGCTGTGACTCAGGCAAAGTGATGTCATATAAAAAAAAAAGTACTTCTGTGCTTGCAACGGGCGTTTCCCACATCCTCCACTTCATGAAGTGCACACACATGTATCCTGTCTTTTTAGTGAGAGAGAGCGAGAGAATGCATCAGTGTGTGTGTGTGTGTGTTTGTGTGTGTGTTTGTGTGTGTGTGTGTATGTGTGTGTGTGTGTGTGTTACTCTCTCCCTCTTCCGCCTGTCAGAGTAGTTGGACTCTCAGACACTCCCTAGGAATGCTGAGCATGCTCTGCTTCTTCTGCACTGCCAAGTACAGACTTGAAACAAACCAAAGGAAGAAACACTATAGAAAGTAAGACAGAGAGAAAGTCATGAAAAAGCTGAGGGGAGGATTAATGAACATTAATAAATCAGAGTAGTGGAATAAAATACTTGACCTTTTGCACCAGGTTGAACGAAAAACTCCCCCGTGACCCTTGACCTCCACAAATCCCAGATTTATCACATCATTTATTGCACAAATGAAATTCTATCATTACTGAAAGTTACTCCTCAATTCGTTTGTCATCACTTTCCCTTCATCTCTATCAGACTTTTTCTTATGTATGAATACTTTAATCATTGACACACTTGTCTGAAATGTAATAAATATATAAAGTTTGTATACCATGTGTACACATAGAGTTAAAGGGAGGGCAAACAAGAGGCAGACATCTACAACAGATGGTTAAGAGGCAGAGTTAGTTAAACGAAGCTAACTTAATGTCAAAGTGCAGGTTACATTTTATTTGAGGTCGTGTTCTAGTCGTGAGGCCTCTTCCTCAGTTATAAGAATCTTTGTTACACTAGAGAATCATGTCTTAATGCAGAAATCTTCCCACATTCCTGAATTTGGCTGCATGGGGCCCCAGGGTTCGTCTCACACGCTCACAAACAGCCAGCGACTCAAATTTCTGCACCGTTCTGGCAGTGACAGTTAAAAAGACTTTTAAGAGAAACCCTCTGCTGACACACGTACCTGCTCGACAAGTTAACCACATGACCTTTGGGGTTTTATCTGATATTTTTGGGGGCATTTTCTTTGCTTGAAACAACAACAGATGGTTCAGAGGTGACAGGAAGTAAAGGACCAGAGGGAGGGGGGATAACTCAGCAACAGTATGGTATGCATGTTGATCACGAGGCCACCAGGAAGCACCAACCTAATGTTTAACCTGAAAATTATACTTTCCCCAACAGCTCAACATATTTTTATTCTTTAGCTGAAACAGGAAGTCATTCAAATAACTTCTGAGCAGAAATGATTTCAGCTTCTTAATTTGGAGGATTATTTACATTGTTGTTTAAATGATTGATTTAGATTTAAGGTGATTAAGGTTTTAAATTGAAGGTGGCTATAAAAAAAATAAGTAAATCATTTTAATGACATTGTCTTATGCATTAAAAGTGTATAATGGTCATCTTTCAAACATCAAACATTATATAGTTCAAATAATACACAGAATAACCAAGGAAATGATCTGCACATAATGATAATGAAAATAATTAATTGTCCACATAAAAGAACATTGGGTCTCAGCTAAAATAAAAAATTTCAATAATTCAAAATAATTAAATTAATATAAAAACTAATTTCTATTTCCCTTCTCTTGAACACAAGAAAGTTAAATACCTGATATCCTAAATTAGATTACTATCCTACTGCAACTTTCTTTTCTTCAGCTGTTTAGCTTTTTATTTCATATGAGTCATTCATTTTGTTTTGACTGTTGGATATTCCTGACATCCTATTTTAGCTCTCAGGCTCGCACACATTTGAAAGGTTCGCTTTGTGACTGTAACTTTCCTGAGAATGAGCCATTCAAGGTGACCACAGGAGAATCTGAGCTAAGGGGATTTCTAAGATAATTTTCTGGCTCCTCTCCAAGAAACATCAACACACACACTGCATGAGCCAACAATGACTAAATGCACTAAAGGTGAAGCAGTGTGTGTCTGCAGCTCTAGGAACTATGTCATTTGTTAAATTCCCAGTGTGGCTGTGTCTTCCC
Organism: Paralichthys olivaceus; assembly: GCF_024713975.1. Lineage (NCBI taxonomy): Eukaryota > Metazoa > Chordata > Actinopteri > Pleuronectiformes > Paralichthyidae > Paralichthys > Paralichthys olivaceus. The sequence continues at coordinate 17,398,415 of NC_091111.1, forward strand.
CCTTTGTGTCCACGAGGCCTCTGCACCAGCACTGATCCATCAATTAACACTGAGGGTTTAAAATGGGAAGTCATAGTTATATGGAAATATATTCGCTGTTCGAATCACCACCTCTCCTCCCACAGTGGAACCTCCGTCATTACAGCCGGAACCAGTTTCCTCTGCTCTTCTCTTCAATCTCCTCAACTCCTGTGGTGACATCCAGCTGCAGGTCAGGGGTGTGTTCCATAGTTATTCCGCCAGGTGGCGCTGTTGTGTCGTTAATTGAATGAGAGTAAGAGCTAAATAAGTCGTGCAATTATTCTTTTTGCATTGTCCTCAATCTGTGCTGGTTTGGGGAGCACAGTTAAGATGTGATGCGAAACCATCTTGGATTTCTTACTGATGAAAATGCTTTGTACTCAAATCAAATCTCTGACATATATTCAGGACAAGTATCTTATTAAGTGGATGTAAATTGCCTTTTAATATTTCTTTAATTGTTTTAATTGTTTTGTAATTATCACTGATTGACCAGGACATAGTTTTTCTTCCCTTCCTCCAGCAGCAACTCTTTGTAGAGAAATGAAACTGAAGACAAATCCAGATCCAATATGATAAGTATAACTCAAACAGAGCAACGAGAAATAAATCAAACAGAAAACAAATTAGAATCAGACTAACACAATGTTCCTAAAGAGAGAAAGTCACAGTAAGATCAGCTGATTTTAAAAATATGTTTTTATTATTTATCTGAAATCAGAGCTTCTGTGCTCCACAGTTTTCTATTTTAAGGCTGACACACCCTGGGCAGGTTTCTTCTCCATTTTTGTTTAGTGTGAAAAAGTGTTTAAAAATGATGCTATAAAATATCAGAGACATATTTCTTGAAAGTTCATTTTTAAAGCCTCACAGCTTTTATGTCCAGAATATCTAAACTAACTCTTGTCTCTGAATAATTAGCAGAATTGACCTTTACTCAGGATTATTTAAATTGTTGTAGAGACCCCCAGACTTTAGATATTTAACTATGTCAAATGTAAAAAGTAATGAACAAGACATGTTGATGATTAGATTTAAATTGAGTCAGTGGAAAATGGTTTTAAACACTTATGCAATAATCAAATAGCAGCAATTAACTTGTCATTTTACACATGAGAAAAAACTTCATTTCCCATGATCCTTTGTTCTGGGGTGTGGTGATTGAATGAGTGTGTGTGTGTGTGTGTGTGTGTGTGTGTGTGTGTGTGTGTGTGTGTGTGTGTGTGTGTGTGTGTGTGTGTGTGTGTGTGTGTGTGTGTGTGTGTGTGTGTGTTGAGGAGGAGGAGGAGGAGGAGGAGAGCTCCGCACAGGACCCAAGAGATCCGCAAATCCACCGCCGAGCATCAGTGAGCGGCGGACGGGAGGATGAGGACGTGGACGTCGGTGTGCGGCGGATCTACCGGCGGATTGAAAACCAGGACGACGTGACTGAGAGATCCGGATTGTGTGTTTTCATCTGGAGCCGGGACTCGAACCGCGATGGAGCATCGGTGCAGAGCGTGAGAGCCGCTGATCGTCTGTGTTCAGGCGAATGTTTCAGACAATAAGCAAAAGAAAATTAGCCATTTAGAAACCGTGGCATCCCTTCATCTGCGCTGGGGATTGCGTTGTTGTGCTTTGTCGCTGTTTTCCTCTCTGGTGTGATGAAGGAGCCACAGTGAATTTGTTATTAATGATTCAGGAATCAATGGTTACACAAGTCACGCGCAGACAGAAGCACATCCGGGCCAATTAAAGGCTTCAGTCAGTCTGTTTTCTTTTCTTCTTCTCGTTTTTTTGTTCAAATAAGCGGAGGGCAGTCATGTCAAAAAACAAGAGCAGCGAGTCAGTGAAGGTGGTGGTTCGATGCCGCCCTTTGAACCGGAAAGAGGAGTCCAATGGGCCTGCAGGGGGCATTGTGCAGATGGACCTGGGTCTTGGACAGGTGATCCTCAGAAACCCTCGAGCACCAGCCAGCGAGCCCCAGAAAACCTTCACGTTCGATGCTGTTTATGATGCGAGCTCCAAACAGCGAGACCTGTACGATGAGAGCGTGAGGCCCCTGATTGACTCGGTGCTTGAGGGGTTCAATGGCACCATATTTGCGTACGGGCAAACCGGAACTGGAAAGACATACACTATGCAGGGGGCATGGTTGGACCCAGAGAAACGGGGGGTGATCCCAAACGCCTTTGACCACATCTTCACACACATCTCTCGCTCGCAGTCCGACAAGCAGTACCTGGTGCGGGCATCCTACCTCGAGATCTACCGTGAGGAGGTTCGGGATCTCCTTGACCCCAACCATGCCAACGCCAGAGCCCTGGAGCTCAGAGAGAGTCCAGAAACTGGAGTGTATGTCCGGGATCTCACATCGTGTGTTTGCAAGAGCATCAAGGAGATCGAGGAGGTGATGAATGTGGGCAACCAGGCGAGGGCGGTTGCGGCAACAGACATGAACGAGCACTCGTCCAGGTCCCATGCTTTGTTCTTGATCACGGTGGAGTGCAGCCAGCCTGGACCAGATGGGAGGAAACACATTCGAGTTGGTCGCCTCAACCTGGTGGATCTGGCTGGCAGCGAGCGCCAAGCCAAGACTGGCGTCCAGGGTGAGCGCCTGAAAGAAGCCGCCAAGATCAACCTTTCCCTATCGGCACTGGGGAATGTGATCTCAGCACTAGCAGATGGACGCAGCGGCCATGTGCCTTACCGGGACTCCAAGCTGACCAGGCTGTTGCAAGACTCTCTAGGTGGGAATGCAAAGACGGTCATGGTGGCCACCTTAGGCCCAGCCCCCCAGCACTACGACGAAACCCTCACCACCCTCCGCTACGCCAACCGAGCCAAGAACATCCAGAACCAGCCAAGGGTCAACGAGGACCCCAAAGACGCTCTACTGCGCGAGTTCCAGATGGAGATCGCTCGCCTCCGGGCCCAGCTCAACCACAGGAAGTGGAGGAGCCAGCAGAAGAAGGAGCATGTGGAGGGTGAGGGCTGGGAGAGGGACGGGGATGAGGAGACGGATGGCGAGGACGAGGATTTGGAGGTGGAGAAGGACGCAGAGGAATATGTGAAGCTGGAGGAGCAGCGGTTGGAGAGGGAGAAGGAGGCCATCAGAGATGATCGATTCATGTTGGCCGAGGAGAAGCAGAAGCTGCTGGGAGAGAAGGAGAGGATGATGGGGGATCTGAGGAAGGAGCAGGAAGCCACCGAGCAGCTGACAGCCAAGTACAAGGTGAGAGGTCAAACCTGAGACCAGTCACAGGTTGTTTTTATCCTTTCTGTCTTTGTCCCCTCCCTCCTTCATGATTCATGAATTATCCAACACACAAGATCTACACACACACACACACACACACACACACACACACACACACACACACACAGAGGTGTAATTAGACATGAAGCTCCCAGGGTTACTTTTCATAATGTCACCTAATAACAGATCATCAGATTATCACACATGATAATCCTGTGGACCACATGTCCTTAATCTGACTCCTTTGACTAAGTACATTGTGTGTGTGTGTGTTTGTGTGTGTGAGTGTGTGTGTGTGTGTTTATCCTGATTGTGAACTTTTGGGGCAGATAGTCGAGCGTCTCTGTGCTTCTTGGAATAAAATCTCCTACAGTACCATACGCACAGCCACTGGTGGTTCCAGTGTGAGTCCTTGTCCCTGCTGTCCTTAATCCACGGTGTGCTCAGGTGTCTCACATGTCCAGACAGGAGCTGCGGTCACTGTAGCCTAAAATGTCAGCTCTCCCTTCAAACACGCCGACACTGCCGCCGATCAGAGAGTCTGAGTCTGACCTGCATTCATTACTTGCTCTGATTCATATCCAGTCAATAAGTCAGCCGTGCAGAATGACTGCAGTCTATATAAAACTGTGGCTGTGGCCGGGACTGTCCAACACGAGACGACGTCACAGGATCAGTTTACTGAGCAGCAGCGAGCAGCCTCGGGGAGATTTTATTTTCAGTGTCACTTCTGCAGGAACAATAGAAAGTGACAAGCTGACTCGTTGTACTTTTTCATTTTGTGACGTTCTGAGTAGTTTAAAAGCATTACAGTCTTTTACTGTCCCTGTTTTGGTTTTATTCACTTTACCCTGAACCCACCACCGCGTTTTAACATCTCCCAGAGCAGCGGCGTGGGTGTGATGCATTCAGGTGTGAGTGAAAATCAGTGTGTGTAGGTGGAGAAGAGCGAAAGAGTCCTGGAATAACACAGAGATTTTACAGTTTGTGTCAAAACACAAAATGTGCTGTGACTGAATTACATTCTGATCAGGATCAGTGTCATGATACTGAGAGAAATATTATTTCTGATGAAACATCACCTATTAAAGAATTTAATTAATGTTAAATGTAAGCAACTTAATTTGTTATAACACACTTACATTTTTTTCCACCAGCGTTTAAATGTTAGAGAGGTTTGATGTGTATTCAGAACAAACTCAGCTCACAATTAAAAAAAACGAAAAAGGTCAAAACTCCCTCAAACTGGCCGAACTAAAAGTGACAGAGTGCTCATGCTGCACTTGTTTCCAGCTCCTCTCTTTAAAAGCAGCGTAAGCACATGCTCGTTGTTGCCTCGTCTGTAGGATGCGGCTCATTGTCTTTGTGAGTGAAGGTACGAGGTCTGGGAAAGTCCCATGGGACGGAGCTGATGAATATCCTGATCCTCTGCCCTTCAGCCTGAGTGTGAGGCTGCTCGTGTTTCTTCTCCCTGAACTGGGCGGCTGCTGAGTGAGTCTCCTCTTCCACCCCGAGGAGGAAGATGATTAAGGAGAAGAGTGTTTCCCGTCTTTGATCCAGCAGTTTCTTGCTGGAAATCTAAGCAGCCTCAAAGTAATGTTTGTGTTGTGAGGAACTGATTCAGCTGTTTGGTCCAAGACGCTAAAAGTCAAAGGAGACGTATGATGTTATGTCTCCACACCAGAGACAGTGGTCAGAGACATCATGTTTTCATGTTGACCGTCCGTCCCATTGTTGTGAACGCAGTATCTGAAGAGCACCTTGAGGGAATTTCCTCACATTTGGGACAAACATTAACTTTGACTCAGTGACATTATGTCATTGTGATTTCAAAATGTCCGGAACACCTCGAGAGACTGAAACTGCGCTGGTTGTCGGAGGCATACGACCTCAGGGTGGTAATTCTGGTTTGTGTATGTGAAAGGTCTGCAAAGTTAAAAAGGGAACTCCTCTCCCCCCACGGAAAAAAAACATCATGTGACATAATGGAACCACATTGTCAGGATCCACAGAGTCATTTAAAATATAATTTAAAACAAAACTGCATTGAGGAACAAAGACACCCAAAAAAATGTCTGTGAAATTGACCAAAATATAGATAAATAATGTAAATTGTATATAGTCCATGGTAATTACTCAACAATAATGAACAGTCAGATGTAGAGGAGGTTTAGCTTCCCTCTGATTGGCTGGTGCTGATATTAACCCACCAACCACAGTGTGCTGCCTGAGGGGCCATTTTTCTCTCTGGGCTCCCGACCAATCAAAGAGAGGTTTCCAGGCAGAGTCAGGATGGAGAGAGAGAGAGAGAGAAAGAAAGAGGGAGAGAGAGAGAGGCTGAAAACATCAGCGGAAATTAGCAAAAAAAAAATAACCAATTATAGATAATATCAGAAAGGAAAGCAATTAAATCTGTTCCTCTCTCATCTCACACACACACACACACATGTAAGTAGGTCAGAAATGAGCCCTCTGAAGCTGTTTGGTCAGCTGGTGTGTGTGTGCTGTTAGTTAACTGAGGTACAAAGCTCTGTCTGTGGATCGAACCATAACGTTGCTGCAGCCGTTACGTAGCTGTTCTCGGGCTCCGCCGGACGTGACACCAGCTCAGATTTACAGTCTGGAGTCCTGTCGGCATCACAGGTCGCGTCATTTCTCTTTCGCTGTTATTTGTGAAGAAACGGTCACAAAATCCAGTTTTGTACATTTTATGTATTTTAGTAGCTGCTAAATCTGACACGAGTGATTAAACAGCACGTTCAGCCTCACACTTGAGTAATTTTATCTTTAACACTGTGGCATATTCAGCGTCTTTTAACAGTCGTGCTGTTATGAAACCGGTTTCAGTGCAGAGCTCCTCATAAGGACAGCGTGGACTATTCTTGGATCCACTTTTCTGGGTCAAACCTTCCTCTTTCTCACCGTCTCTCACATTAGCGATGTCTTTATTTCTGCTCGTCTTGTGTTTACGGTTTCTGGAGCTCCTGAAAGACGACTTTGTGAACGCAACTCTCTATTTCGTTCAGCATCTTATTTGCCACAAGGTCCATGAAGCAGCTCCCCTGTAGGTTTCAATGACATTACACAACCTCTGGATTTTCAGTTTTCCAGCTCTGTAAACGCCTCTCGCCCAGTTTGACCCACAGTGGAGGTTCTGAGATGTAAATCACATCGGTCAGGCTCGGGTAAATTGCTGAACTTCATTCATCGTTAATTGAGTTGAAAATGTGTTGAGAAATGTTAATACAAATTTGGATTTAAGTGGGAACGGGGGAATTGTATTACAGGACAGACGACCCTAATAAACCGAGACTCAGAATAAAAGGTGGTCGGTGGCAGGACGCCCAGGTGAAGCCTGTGTTGGGAAACACTGGGTTGTTTGGTCGTTTTGTAAAAAGCCTAAAATAGAAGTTGCGTTGTCAGCGAACAGAAGAGGGAGAGTTGGCTCGAGGTGCGATGACAGCGAGACAGACGTTTACAGTTTCTACATCTTCTGGTCTTTATACTGTGGAGTTGTTCTTACATCCTGCCAGCTGAAGTCCGGCCAATCACAGCGCACGTCTAACAACAATGCTCGTTGCCCCATGGGAAAAATTGCCAGTGTTACACACAAACACACACACACACACACACACACACACACACACACACACACACACACACACACACACTCACACACATGTACAAGCATGGCTTTATGAGTAAAATGTCTGTTTCCTGTTTATATAGTCGCCTTCCTGTCTAATTAAAGGCGAAAGAAAGCCTGGACATGAGGGAGGTGTGTGTGTGTGTGTGTGTGTGTGCACGTGTGTGTGTGTGTGTGTGTGTGTGTGTATTTGTGTATTTGTGTGTGTGTGCACGTGTGTGTGTGTGTGTGTGCTGATAAACAGTAAAGAGCTCATCTCTGCTCTCCATCTTTCAGCATGGAGGACTCCATCACTGAATTATTGATGAATCGAATGTGTGTTTGTGTGTATGTGTGTGTGTGTGTGTGTGTGTATGTGTGTGTGTGTGTGTGTGTGTGTGTGTGTGTGTGTGTGTGTGTGTGTGTGTGCGTTCTCCTCAGTCATGGAATCGGTGGAGGAAGCAGAAACACAACAACACTTAATGCATGTTATGTTTGAGTTAATGTATTTGCGGTGTTACAAAGAATTTTGCTTTTAATTAAAAATGTATTGAACATGAAATGAATGTGATCGTTGTTGGTTGTTTTTTGGAGTTTTCTTAAAAACGACACAATCCTTTCATAGAAGAAGACAAACAGAAATATCAGCACATTAAATATGAATGTGTTTATTTTGCAGGGCACAAACTGTAACAAATGTTTGATTGGATGGGATCGTTAGGATCACGTGAGTCACGGCGTGAACGGGCGTGGAGGGAGGGAAGTCAAATCATCTTGATTGCCCCCTGGTGGCTGGCTGCAGTGTAGGTCACCTCCAATTTTTCTCCACGATGGTTTCTGTCGTTGTGGTTAGTTCTTCTCACACTGATTGTTTGTTCACGAACAAATCTGCTCTTTGGAAGGCGTTTTTAAACAATCGGTGTTTTAGCGACATGTGGACGAGCGGCTCAACCACAGAGGAAAACGTTAGTCGAGCTCTCTGTCTCTCCGCCAGACACACGAGACCTGTCGTCAGATCGTATATTTATAGCCCGCTCACTCGCTCCCAGCAGGCCCCAGCCTCGCCGCGATTGGCTGGCCGGTGCACACGGGCCTGCTCGATACGCTGCGCTTCCCATTATCTTCACTTTCCTGTCAGGAAGGGAGTCAGTCACAGCCAAAACAATTTGAGCACACACTTATGGGCAGATTATACACACACACGCACATATATACAAGCCTGGCACTCACACACGGGGCACTCACCTCCTCCAGGAAAAGTGTAATGTGTTTATTAATGCTGTAGTTTCCCTTTTTCGTTGTCCTCCTAGAAATATTCAAACACTCACCGCACTGGACGTGATGATAGCACATAGAGTAAAGTCAGTTGTAATGATTCTTCATGTGCATTAGAGCTGACGCCTCGATGGGTTTCCCTCAGATTTGATTCAAATGGTCAGTGGATCTCGAAGATGAACGTTTTTGATTAGTTGTCAATTGGATTTAGATTAAATCAGATTAACAGATTCGATTTCAGTGGTCACAGGTAAATTCCATGTGTCCTGAACCTGCCGGAGGTGAACAACTACAGATCACAATGTATAAATAAAGTGAAACACTGTGCTGTGGCCCTTCGAGCTCTTAAAATGAGATTAGTGTGGATTTTCTTTAATCAGAATCAGAACTGACTCACGGTTAAAGAGCTGCAGTTACAGGAAGGTTTCTAATGACCTGGTGACGGATTCACATTTACTGTGACCTTAAGAAACCAACAAACATCCTGATCGTGTGTGTGTGTGTGTGTGTGTGTGTGTGTGTGTATTGACTCAGATGAAAAGTGAGTCGTCTCTCATGTGATTGTATTGAAGGTCATTTGGGCTCCTCACTGAGTCATCGTCCCTCCTCGTCCTCCTCTTCCTCCTGTCTTGTCATCTTGTATTTGAATTGATCGGAACATTTTTACCTCTTACTCAGATTTGCGCTGCTTTCATAGACCTGTCTCCAGTCTGTGTTGTTGTTTCTCAGAAAACTCAGTGACGCAAGAAAATGTATTATTAGTAAAAACCCCGTTGTGAGGAATCTCAGTCGAAGATCAGCAGAAGTCTGGTGATGCAGCAGGAGCATAATTGTGAACTTTGAAATAAATCTACGACAGATGAAGAGAATCAGCCTTTTGCACAATCAGAGACCAGATCAGTCGATGCGCTGCGTAACCCGCACCATGAATGTTTAATGAGCGCGTTCAATAAAGACACTAAACATTATAAATGTGAGTGTGTTATCAGCTTAAGCACATTGTGTTTGTCTGCTCCTGTGGTTGAGATGAAGTTCAGGGATTCACACAGAGGTTTTTATACTGTTTCTAACCAGCCTGTCAAGAGAAAGAGACGTGGGAGGCACGAGAGAGAGAAAATCCATCCATGACATGAATCAGCCCTTTAATGAAGATGAAAGAACATGACAAAACACAAAGAGCACACACACACACACACACACACACACACACACACACACACACACACAAAGACAGCTATCGAAACAAAGAGGCTTTCTGTAAAGACCTGCTGCAGACGCATCCACTCTGAAGGACTCCACTGTACTCTCTGCATGTGTGTGTCTGTGTGTGTCTGTGTGTCTGTGTGTGTGTGTGTTACAGCCGATGGTGAACAATCGAGTGGACAGTGTGGTATGTACGTGTAATTGAGAATGTATAGGCTGCACACAGTTCACACACATACTGTCTTTGTGCAGAGCGTCCAGAGACTGGAATGTGACCGGTATAAAAAGGCCGTGGACCCTGTTTATCCTCCTCGGGCCCCTTTTTCTTTTTTTTCCTCTCCTGATTCCGTCCTCCTCCTTTTTACATTTTTCTTCATCTCTGCGTTTCCTTCTGTCTCTTGTTCCTGCTCCTCATCTCTCGTCCTTTCTGCCCTCGGGACATGAGAACATCCATTGACAGAGAAAGGCACAATAGTTTGTGTGTGTGTGTGTGTGTGTGTGTGTGTGTGTGTGTGTGTTTAAATCTCCACAGTAACCAGAGATGCTTTAACCCAGAGGCATGACATCATATCAGCAGAGTTACCACACAGGCCTGTGTCATACATTATAATTATAAAGTTTACACAGAGGGAAAAATGCACATTGCTTCAAAAGGGTTCAAACAAAGTTGGTTTCATGAACTTAACGAAACCCCTCAATCTTTATCGCTGTTGTTTATTTTCTAGTTTTATTTCCATCTCTTGATATAATCCAGGAGCATTGTTATATTTATATTGTTATCGTCTCCCACTCTTAGTTGTGATGGCCCCATGATGATAGTGAACTGATTATATCCAGTATGTTTCTGTGTTTCATTGTTTTATTGATGGTATGTCAAACAAAGTTAAAGATACAAATTCAAATATTAAATTATTTTTAAAAAGTTAAATTAGTTTTTCACTGTCATTAACTTCACGGTAGCTTCTGTTGTGTTTAAACTTTACTTTTAAAGGTAAAAACATGTATATGTGTTTTGTTTATTAATCATTAATCCAGATGTCGTTGTAAAATGTTTTCAGGCGATGGAGAGCAAGCTGCTGGTCGGAGGAAAGAACATCATCGATCACACCAACGAGCAGCAGAAGATGCTGGAGATGAAGCAGCAGGAGATCGCTGACCAGGTAAACCTGTGTGTGTGTTTCTGTACTCTTATAGGAGGAGGTTATTATTATAAGAGTTCTCTCCCGATGTTTTATTCAGACCCTTCTGCTCCTTGTTGTTGTTGTTGAACTTAGAGCTGACGTGTTCATTCTTTCAGACTCGTACGGAGAGGGAGATGCAGCAGCAGATGTTCGTCCAGGACGAGGAGACGGTGGAGCTGAGGGAGACTTTCACTTCTCTGCAGCAGGAGGTGGAGGCCAAGACCAAGAAACTCAAGAAGGTAAAATATCTGCAGCTTTATGTACAAAAGGCTTGCACACACACACACACACACACACACACACACACACACACACACACACACACACCTTCCTTTTATGTTCCTAATGTGAGTATATCCCTCTTTTATCCCCTGAACCCCTGAACTTTGACCTGGACCCTAATGACCCTCTGCCTCGGACTCGTGCTCCGTACGGACACACACTAAAATTTCAGTACCTGAAGGTTTGTCCTGCCGTCCCCTCCTCTCTCCTGGACCTCCCCCTCCCTCCGTACGTCTGTCTGTGTGTATTTCACTCTCCGTTCATGCTTTCCACGCTGATCCCCTGTTTCCCCCTCGCTGGTCAAATTTTTCAGGAGCTCTCAATGTGTCGCACATTGAAATCCATCAGTGCACAAACCCTTAAACTCCACATTCCAAACGCTTCCCCGCTCTTCTGGCTCCCCGACCCTGCCGGCAGGACTAACCCCAGACAACCCCTGGTGTGAGTGTGGATGACGATGTGACTAATGATCCCGTGTTGATTTTTTTGTGCATCTGATGCCCTAACGCCACATGTCTGCCCCCCCCCCACTCTTCTTCCACTGCATGGTGTTGTCACTCGGAGGAAAAGAAGGAGAATGAAACGTAGAGTTTTTTTTACAGCTCAGGCCTGAGACGCTCAGAGACGAGAGGAACGTTAAGGTCGTCAATGAGCTTGTTTGCAAATGAATCTGGTCACTGATAAACCTTGTTGTGATTATCTGTTTTTAAAAGCCAATCAGATTTCTACGAGTCCTTATTGAAGGAAAAGATTCACAATTAAAACAAATCCTGAGCTTCAGTTTTTCAGTGTTTTTTTTTAAAACATCTCATAATAAGAGGTTTGGACCGTCTGCTTCTTAAAGGTCACAGTGTCTTTTCCCACTGGTCATACTCCAATTCAATCTGAATGAAAGTGTTCTTGAGCTGCAGCGTCCTCTTTAAGACCAGGAAATCAGGATTAAACCACTTGTGTGACGCGCCATATATTCAGTCACGGGTGGAGTGAAAGAACGATCGCTATGAAAGCTCCGGAGCGCTGCTGGAAAGAGGAGGAGCGAGCTGGAAGGAGGGAGAGCTGCCATGTTTCCGTGCTCCCGCTGGCCGCACGTTTCTCCAGTCACCAGTGGCTCCAGTGCTGTTGCCACGGGCAACCAAGCTGCAGCGAACTGGAGACCAGTTCACCGGCGACATCTCTCGTCCTCACCCTCTCTGCTTGTCTCCCTCTCTCTCTCTCTCTCTCTTCTCGTAGCTGTACGCCAAGCTCCAGTGCATTAAAGCAGAGATCCAGGACGTGAACGACGAGCACGTGAGGAGCCGACAGGAGCTGGAACAAACTCAGAACGAGCTCACCAGAGAGCTCAAGTTCAAGTGAGTGGAGCGAGCGAGCATCGAGTTAAACTGGATTATAGGAAAAAAAAAAGCATAAAAGTGCAGATGCTGTGACTTTTCCCCACATTTATAAAATTCCCCGACGTTCTCTCCCTCGTTTTCAAATGTTCAAGCGTGATGGTGATGATGATGTTCAGCCTGTGACCAGTGAAGACGTGCTGCTGCTGTGTTGTTCCTGCAGGTATCTGATCATAGAGAACTTCATTCCTCCAGAGGAGAAGAACAAGATCATGAACAGACTGACCTTTGACCCCGAGGAGGATCAGTGGAAGTTTCAGCCGCTCGTTCCTGCTGAAAGGTCGGTTTGATTTAAATACCGGGGGCTCGGTGTTTTCCATCAGTGGCCTGAGGTCAAACTTAACGAGCTCAGATTGTGGTGGTTTGGGGTCAAAGGTCACGACCCGTCCTTAACCCCCCCCCACTGGAAGACTTTTTAAAATCCTTTTTCACCATCTTTTGTAGAAACTGGTTTGATGTGACAACATTGATTTCTAATAGATTTTTTTTTCTCATCGATTCCTCCGCCTCTGTCTTTGTTCAGTAAATCCTCTCAGATGAAGAAGAGGCCGTCGTCTGCGGTCGGATACAAACGACCCATCAGCCAGTACGCCAGGGTTGCCATAGCGATGGGAGTCCATTCCAGATACAGGGTAGGTGTCTCTGTGTGTGTGTGTGTGTGTGTGTGTAGTTTATATACCATATGGACTGTAAATAAAGATGGACGACGTGTCTCCGCTTCCTCCCGCAATCCGGAAATGGAGCCATCTTGCACCGATGACATCATTTAATGTGCTCGGAAAACGAAACTTACAGGAAAAATGAAAATGTGATAAGAACCACCAAAGTGTGTTTACCATGTTGCCCCCTCTGCTAACACGGAGGAGCCAGGGTTAATGACCTTTACTGCAGCCCTGACCCTCTGTCGTCTGTTCAGGCTGAGAACATCATGTTTCTGGAGCTGGACATGACTCCTCCGAACACGGCCTCGCTGGGTCGTTCCAAGGAGCCGAACCAAAGCACCTCTGTGGACAACTCGCCCACCAAGGACCGGGGCGTCCGCAAGTCTCGCTCCTGGTGAGACGAACCCCCCCGATGACTTCTTCTAATATCGTAGTTTGTAATGTAGTGCACGCATGTTTCGTTCCTTTGTATTCGGGGAAATATCTTTTGCTGCTCATCCTGTATCTTATGGATGTAAATGGTTTAGAGTCGATGCATCTTTAAACGGGATTATTCAGGATTAGCCACACCCTCTCTGCGTGGTCCTAATCTGAAGGTTTATCTCCTCTTTTTTTCTGTAATCTCACTAATGTGGAATAATCTCATCAACCTGCGTCTACGCTCCATGTGAAGACAGCGATTTGACTGAATCTGCCGTTTCAGCTCACTTTTGAATTCTTCTTTTTCCCTTTGCAGGTGTCAGACGCCGAAATCCATCACTTCCTCCTCGTCTAACGTTTCCTTGGCGGCGTGTCACACTGCCACACCCACGGCGGCACAGTAAAGCTTTAGTGAAGAGGCTTTAGTGGGTTTTTTTCACCGTTTATTTATTTCATTCTTCTGCTTCCTCCTGCTGATTTTCCTCAGAAACATTTCTCAGTGAGGCCCACAGCTGGGATACAAGCACACGCCACGACCTCTGCTGAATCCCGAGAGGTCATAGGCTTTTAACGGGTCGCTAATAAAGGAATGACCTCCTGACGGGAAACTAAATGATCTCAGAAACTCTATAAAACATCAGTTCCTCCTGTTCTACGGATTTAAAGACTTCTCCTCCTTCGTCCCTGCATGTTTGGGACCAAGAGCCTTGGATTATCTTTTAAAACATCTGGCTGCAGAGTTGTTCTGCCCAGACTGGTGTGTATGAGTGTGTTGTGCATACAGGGCTGTATGATTGTCTGTTTGTGTTTCTAATTGTGACCAGTTCAGATCTGCGAGCTCACAAACTGCTTGACTCCCCCTGTAGAATATCAATCTGTAAATCTTTCATGTATTAGTTTTTTTCCTTCCTTACTTGGGTCTGAATCCGTCGTCCGCTCCCTTCGGAGTGTTTGTCTGTGTTGAGCACGTTAGAAGATAATGATAGAACATATGAAATGTGCTGTTGTTGGTCAGATGAGGTACGGTGAAGCCTGAATGATGACCTTCATCATTATACCTGTTGTCTCACATCATTGTTTTTGCCTTATGAACATTTAAATTCTGTAGATTCGGAATTTCTATTTGGATCTGGAGTCCACTGAAGATATTTATTTATTCATCAAGATTCATACATTTTAAATCAGAGTAATTGTCTAATGCCTGATGCAATGTTAAAGAAAAAGATTCCTGAATCCTCCCCCTGAACTGGGACTGCGCCAAAATCGAATGGCTTCTTCCCCGACCCATCCCTCCACCAACTTCTGTGTTAATCCTTCTATTGGTTTTCATGGAATCCTGCTAAAGACGAACAAAACGAGACGAAAACAGACACAGACGTCGAACTGTTTCTGTAAAATACACGAATGGCTGCTGCGATAAGAAAGTCAGTCAAAGCTGTCGCCTGTTTGCTGCAGGTGGACGGAGAGAGTTCATTGTTTTCTTCATGGAGGTGAAGAGGAGCAGACAGTGGGGGGCACGGATCATCACTGTATTATTGATGCTTCAGATCCTGTTGCAGCTGAACCCCCTGCAAAGTGCAAGAGAGCACACAGTCGTCCTCCAGTCAAACTACATTTATCCCCAGTGAGACTGAAACTTTCACATCTTTATTACGCGTCATCGTCGTCCTGTGTGTTTCGAAATGTTTTTTTTAATCCAAAAATCAAACCATATCATTTATTATGTGTGATGATATGACAGAAGAGTGAATTTGACTGTCAGTCCTGGATCCTGTCACTCCCTGTATCTTCATTACGGCTCAATCACTCATTGGAAGCACAAATTGTAAAACAAAAAGAAATATCTCAAAATTTGCCAGAAATGTTGGTGATGTTTTAAAATTACTTGTTTTTTTCCGACCAAAACCCAAAGATGTAAAAAAAAAAAACACAGAAAACTCTTTGTTTTGGTCAAATTTATCATCAGATGTTGTCTTGATTGAAATCTACCTCCGTCTTCGACTTTTACTGACTGACACTGAGGATTTTATGTTTATCTTCATGAATAATCCAGAACAGACAGGATCTGAAGTTAAAACAATGATATTCAAGCAAAATATAAAAAAAAGCCATCGTGTATACGATGCTGAAAACATCTAATTTAAATGTTTAAATCAGTAAATTATTTATTCACACTGTGTCGCCTCTATTGTGATATTCAATTATGTTCTAAATTTAACTAATGGCAGTTTCTGATGTAAGAACATTTTTGTCATATTATTCAGTAAAAAAAAAAAAAAATCCATGTACGTTTCCCATCTGTGTCAGGGCCGTGAAATATTGTACAAAAGTGTGTGTGTGTGTGTGTGTGAGGACTGTGGGGGTGGGGAGGAGGGAGGGTGCTGCTGATGGAAAGAGAGAGGGGGGTGGGGGGGAATGGAAGGATGCAGGAATCCAGAGACACAATCAGGAAGTGACTGTGGAGGAGCCTGTTTCCATGGTAACCTGCAAAGGGTGTTGGGATGGGGGAGATGCTGGGTTGGGTGGGTCGGGGGGCGTCTCTCTCTCTCTCTATATATATATATATGTATGTATGTAACATGGGGGGCCGGTGGGGCTGAAAAAAAAATATAATAAAGACATTGTCACAGCTGCTGCTGCTCCGTCAGTCGTGTTCACTCAACTGAAGAAGAGCCGGTGGTTTAAAATAAAGAAATTCATAATGAGCTTTGTTTTCCAAAAGAACAGGACCAAGAAAGAACTGTCATATCTGTGAGTGTGTTATTTGGTGCAGCTTGATTGACTTTAACGGACTTTGAGATTCAAGCTTCAGAACTAATTTGGCTGATGAGAGCTTTTTATTTAGTCTGTGGTTGAGATGCATGAAGGGCAACAGTCAGTGGATCCTGTCTGGACTGAGGGCGCCCTCTGCTGTGAGAGGAGGAGAAGACAGCTGCCTCACCACACACTTACTGTACCAGATTGAATTACTGCATACTGCCCAGCTATAGAGGTCAAATACTGTGTAGTACAGTTAATCATAGTGTACCTGCTGGGACTGCAAAAAGAAATTAATACTGTATTGAACAGCAAAAAAACATTTATAATAATATTTATTACATTTTCTTTTAAAGGTTTTACTCATATTACAATTTCAAGACATTACAGGGAATTTATTCTTAGATTTCACATCCCTGACACTATGGATCTTGTAGTGGGTAATATACGACTACACTTCTTATACAACAACGTTAATACTCTGATGGACACTGTTCGCAGTACTTTTACTCCTGTGTGACTTGAGCAATGTAATTCAACAGAGGAACCTTATTAAAACGAGAGGGAAACTCACACCTGAGCTCCTGAACCGGACTCAGGAAGGTCACGTTGGTCTTGTTCAGCCACGTCACAAAACTCTTCAGGTCGACGTCGCAGTGGAATCGGTTCATTTTCAGGTCGAGGAGGCGGAGGGAGCGGAAAGCGTCGGGGTCAGGGGAGGCTATGAAGTTGTTGGAAAGGTCGAGCACTTCCAGAGTTCTGGGTAACACGTCCGGGCGGAGATACGTCAAGGAGTTGGACGAGAGGTCCATCTGGACTACTGAGGTGAGACCCTTGAAGATTCCTTGGGGAAGAGATCGCAGAGCATTCAAGCTCAAGTTGATGTCGATCACTCGTCCGAGTTTGTCAAAGAGATTCAGACATTCGCCCTGAGCCCAGACCGACTGCAGGGAGCTCCTGTGAAGGTCCAGCACCTGGAGATCATTGGGACCAACTTGTGCACTGAGCGTACACCCTCTGAATGAGTTTCCTCCATAGGAGAGCTGCTGCAGGCGTTTCAGCCGAGTCAAAAAGGTGTAAACATTTGCTAAGTTTATGAATCTATTGTCCTTAATGTCCAAATGCACAACATTATGGGCAAACTCAGTGATACTCCTCACTGATGAGTGTATCAACCGGTTGTCACTCAACAGGAGATGATCTAAACGTGGCAGCGCTGCAGGGAAACCTAACTCCCGCAGAGCGTTCCCTGTCAGACTCAACACTTCCAGCTTGGGAAGTCCACGGAACGCACCGTAACCCAGAGCACCGATGTGATTGTAAGACAAGTCCAACACTCGCAGGTTCGACAGAGAAGCAAACGTGTGAGAGTAGATTTCCCCGAGCAGATTGTGCGACAGGTTGAGTGAAGCTAAATGACCCTGAAGACCTTCGAAGGCATTTCTGTTGATCTGATTCACTCTGTTTTGGGAAACGTCAATATTCACCACGTCTCTCAGTGGACTGAAGACGCCCTGCTGCAGAGCAAATATCCAGCTTTTAGACAGATCCAAAGTGAGGACCGAACTGTTCCTCAGGCCGGCGAACGTGCTGCGATCCGGATCGGGGAGATTCTTGAATGAAAAGCTTCTACCCATGTGTCCTGACAGTTTGAGGTGGGAGATCTTCGTCCCCTCTATGGCTCTGAGAAACTGTCTCGACCTGTTCACGTTGAACCCGTTGTGGGACAAGTCGAGTGTCTGGAAGGACATTCCCCTGAAAGGGTTCCCACATTCCTGCCAGTCAAATCTGTCAGTAAACATCGCTCTGAGGTGAACAGAGTCCAAGTTCAGGGCCTTGAAGTGCTTCCCCTGGAAACCCACCAGATCTGATTCACATATTCGATCGATTCTGTTCAGTTTGAGATTCACATCTTTCAAATTACTCATGTTGGCAAAGAACGCAGAAGGCTTGAGTCTCTTTATGTGGTTTCCAAAGAGGTCCAGAGTCTCCAGAGAGGACAGCGGCTGCAGAAAGTTTTCCTTCAGTATGGACTCATTGAGCGAGCAGTAACCCAGGTCGAGCTTCTGCAAACTGGACAGTCCCACGAAGGCCTCGGGCTCCAGTCGAAGGCCGACGTTGGAGTCGATCATCAGCTTCCTCAGGCGACTCTGTCTGCCGAAGGCGTTGTTTCTGATCACAAGCGGCACAAACTGTCGTCCCAGGTCCAGCTGCTGCAGCCGCTCGAGGCCCGACAGGGAGGTGGAGTTAATCTCCCCGATGTGGTTCATCTCCAGGAACAGGTGGGTGATGTGAGGAGGGAGAGCAGGAACTGATTTGAGGTTCTTCAAGGCGCAGTTTGCTACAGAGCCAATGATGAGGCATGATGGGAAACACGCTGGCATCTGCAAGTGGAAATTTAAGGAGATGCTTAGATTTGATGACAATTTATTTAATTAATTTTTTTAGTTTGATGTATTCTAGTTTAAAGTCCTTTCAATAATAACATTTTCTGTAATGATGATGCACATTTTTCAAACAAAACTATTGTAAAGTAATTTAATATATATATTATAATATTGTTCTTTGAAACATGCACACAAAATGTCAGAAAACAAATCAAATTGCAAAGAATTTTTACGAATTATGTTTTTTTAAATAAACGAAATGTCTCAGACACAAAAACTGTTTTCATTAGTTAGTCTAATCTAATCTAATCTAAATATTTTAAATTATCTGTTGCACTTTGTTTCTCTCTAAAAGGGTTTTATTTCCTCTATTTCACTTCAAATGTATTATGTGTAAAATATTAGTTAAAACACAGCACTTGGTAAAATTTCATTGAATCATTCTGTAGGTTAACTTACCTGCAGGAACACACAGATGGTAACCAGCTGGAGAAACAGCCTCCACATCCTCAGACAGCTTCCACGTCAAACCTTCTTCTCTGAGCTGAACGTATGATCTCGTCTCTGCTGCGTTACAACCAGATCACCTCTGCACAGATTTCTGTCAGACGCGTTTTTATCTGCTGTGTTTGCGTCACTTGTGTTGAGCAGCACATCATTGACCCCACAGCACAAACATGACGCTGAGCGGGACTTCCCTCTTTTTTTATCCTGCAGATTCCAGATTTACATGACATGGGGAAGTACATTCACACTGTGTTCTTTTATTGCTATATATGTTTTGTTGTTGTGAACTGGGTTAACACTGGTTTGCACAACTGGCTCTTTTTAAAAATCCAGGTTTAATGTTGATTTATGTTTTATAGACTTTTCTTAATTGGTGCAATGGTATGACATTGAAATACTATTGGTAATCAATAGTTACCATTTACTATAAGCTTTAAAATATCAATATTTTCAAATCAAATGTATTTAAATACATTTTGAGGTACTTTACTTAAGAATTTTGGATTTAGGCCTACGCCACTTTAATGTTGTACTCAACAATCAAGAGGGAAATATTCTAAGTATCTACTAGTGCAGGAGTATGAGAGGACTTGTGGGTAATACTCAGTCACTTAAGTAATGACTGTAGGACTTGTACTATGATTCAGCTACAGTATTTTTCAGTTCATTGAATACTGCAGTTCTTCATCTACCACTTCGTTCTGTATTCCACTGAGATAATTAATGATTCATTGGCATAAAAGTCACTTTTAAACTTCAATCGACTTATCAAATAGCTCTAAAAGTTTCATTTAACATTCATTTCAAATCAGCCTGAAACAGTGCAAACAGGGGAGTGTGCAGTGTTTTATCACACGGTGCTGCTGAATTTCACAACCTCTGTAGAATGTTTGTGAAACACGAGGAAGAGAGGAAGAGAAACAGAGGTCGAGGGTGAGTCACACTGTGGAAGTAATGTTATAATACTGACAACTGTGAGTTATACTATTGTGACCGACGCAAATTGTAATCAGAAGTAAGGTAATGGGAGTTTGTTTACTTAAGTTGCACAGAGTTTTGCTTGAATATTTCTACTTCTTTTACAGAGGAAAGTAGAAAACTTCAAACAACAGCGAAGACTCAAAACACCACGACAATGATGAACTATCAAGAGACGAAATACAAATATGCAAGAAGAAAAAAAGGCTTATAAGAGACTCAATAAAATGAACCTTCTGATGTGACTTTGTCTCTTTCTGTTGGGGTGTCCAGCGCCTGAATGCTGGGGGGGCCCTTTTCCACGTCTGCGCCCGGGGCCTGGTTTTCTCCTGATCCGCCCATGGTCATGATGAAGTTGAAATAAATAAATAAAGATAAATAAAGATAAATAATAAAGTTAATTTCAAGCAGCCAAGTTGGACAAACTTCTATCAGAACTGAAACCAGTGAGCAGCGTACACATGGGGGGGAGGAGGAGGAGGAGGAAGAGGAGGAGGAAGAGGAGGAGGAGGAGGAGGAGGAGGAGGAGGAGGGCGGACCAAGGAGGCAGAGCGACTCGTTTCAAAAATACTTCCCGTCATCACAGCAGCAGAGCCCGGGCTCAGAGCACCGAGGAGAGGCGGCGGGGCACCGAGGGGAGAGAAGCATGGTTCCCACGCGGATATAGCTATAACAGGACCGGGACAGGGTGGGGGCGGGGGGGGGGAGGACATTCGCGAGACACGGAGAGGGAAGACAAAGTCAGTGACACACGCTCCGGTGTTGATGTGTTTGAATACCTGCGGAGAACCGTCCCGGTGAGTAGAGCCCCGGAGGTCTGCCCGTTTACTCTGCAGCTCACGAGCTAAACGGAAAAGTTAGTTTGACGTTGGGTTGTTTGTTTTTTTTTTGTGTTGAACGTGAAAGAAGTTTGAAGAGGGTTCGAGTCCTCAGTGGTTCGAGGGGGAACAAGGTGAACAGGGAGTTAAAACTTTTCTGCAACATGGCCGCTCAGATGTCACACAGCTTCCCAGAAGGAGGCAGAGCTAAGAGAAGAAGAAGAAGAAGAAGGAGAAGGAGGTTGTGAGTTTTTAAATGAAAAGGAAACTCAACGTTTCAGAAGAATCTCTGAGTCTTAGAATTAAATAAAATCTCCTCTGAGCTGTTGTCCCTCCCAGTGTTCAGTCATAGATCAAAAACTAATCTCCTCCTCCACGCTCCATTCAAAAATATGGCGATTGTACTTTGCCACACGTATTCCCCAGACACACAAGTGATACTCAGCGTCATTGTGCACTTTTTTCAAATCGCCACAGTCCACTGTTAAATTCGGCTCATTGCATGTTAAGGATTTCATTAGGTTTTAATTGCATGTACATGTATGCATCAAGGTGAATGGAAACTTAAAGTGTCCAGAAAAGACAGATTTAATGTTTTAATTGAAAAATGTCAAATGTGTTGTCGTCCCTCTCAGAGTTTAGCCGTAAATTGTGCCCACCATTCAACTCAAAATGATATTCTTCTGTGGGAGGAACCACACTCCATTCATAAATATGGCGATTTTACGTTACCAAGTGTTGGTAAACATAAATATAAACTTTTTTTTTTTTTACAATCACTTCAGTCTCAGGTACATGTACATACAATTACAATGCAACAAGCTGAATGGAAGCAGTGGGGGGGGGGGGATTGCTGGGACAAGTCTTAGGGGTAATTAATAATTCCATCCTGACATCCTGGTTGAATAAATCTTATTTCACTTCACGGAATCATCAGCGGTCTCATTAATAAATCGTCATCTGACCCGTGGGGTCAACTGAAATAATTTCTCACACCACAACCTGCCAGAAGGTGTTAGCGGAGACGGCCCAGGCGTTTGTGTGGCTGCAGCAGTCCCACGGCTCCACCTCCGAAACCCTATACCCCCTGAAATGTGTTAAAGCATGTACAGTCAGTGCAGATACTGAAACGGGGTGAACTCTGTCTTCTGTCCATTTGTACATAAAACTCATAAAAGTTTGTTTCCATACGCATTAGGAGCTAGTATCCATTCACGTGACCAATGGCGAGTCATTCTCAGCTGTCGATCATAAAACCGCACAGAGTCGTTCTTCTTAATTGTGTACTCAGGCAGTTTTTGAACTTTTCCAAACTGTCGCTCCCTGTGGAGGAAGCTACAAAGAGAGGGATGACACAAAGAGTGCGAGATTACTGGAACTGATGAGCTGTCCTCTTGAGACCGCAACTTTTTCCCCTTGTCGCTGCATCTCGTGCACTCAAAGCGATTCGCCGGGTGATTCGTTTACATCTTGAACGAGACTAAACGAGAGAGGAAACGAGAAATGATTCGCCCCACTTTTCCTGGCATTCCCCCTCCTGCTTGTGATAACCAGGTATAAAGCGCTAGGCCTCGTGTTTCACCTGTACACGTTACCTGCAGCAGTTTCTAATCACCACCCACCTACTCTCTGCCCTTTTCATCTCAGCGTCTCCATATGGAAATGTTTTAGAGGACGCTGAGTTACAGTAGTGCTGAATTGTGTTGCTGTCTCCACTACGGGTGAGGAGATAATAGCTGTGAGGGCGAAACCTATAATTAGAAGCAGCCATTCCTATCCAGCCACTAGTTTATATAATTTCTTGAGAATTAAATTATAGTGTAATTTAAGTATTCTTTTATTTTGCATGTGAGAGCAGTTGGATGGCCCTGCAACACTTCTGGCGACCTCAGAGCTCTCCGTTCGTTCACTGAGGTTAATTCTCAGATGGCTCGGAGCGTTGCAGTAAAACGCAGCGTAACGACAGGCTGCTTATCTTTCAGCACAGATTCCCCAGTTATGTCATCGCTTTGTTTGAGTAAGACCTTGTTTTGGACGCCTGCAAAGGTTTACCAAGGACGCTGATAACTCTGTGGGCCTTGCAGTCTGTCTGTTCGTTAATAGAGCTCGAAAAATTTGGGGATTTTTGCAAGTAGCACATTCAGATATTTCACTTCCTGTCGCTTTCCCCATCTTAGCATCTGACTCTCTCATTCCTTCTGGAATCTTAGTACATCCAGATTCTTCTTCATGTCTGAACATCTTTATCTTCTTTCCCTGCTGTTTTTCTTCTCTATCTATTTTCTTTCCCTCATTCTTTCTTTGCAACCAGCATAACCACCACAGATGGCACCCTCACCACCGAAACGCCAGATTACCAGTCGAAGATAAAATCATAAACCTGACGTACTCACAGTCACAGATTTAAGTGTACGTGTTAATATAAATGGAGATGAATCTGATAATGAGTACATGATAAGATTGTGACACGTCTCTGCAGCTTTAGGTACTGAGAAGGAAAACTGTTGTTGTAAAACAAAGCAAGACACTGTTTGTGGAGGCATGCAGCTTCTGGTATCAGTGAGACTATGAAACATGATCCAGGAAGGATGGTTTGAGAAGCAGGTCCATGAGTGTGACGGATTATCACGAGCAAAATCACTTGAAAATGTAAAAATAAGACGACACAGGATGATTATACAACCCTGTAAAGTTAAAGTTAGTTTCACAACAGTTGCAAAATTTGTACTGTTCCGAGAATCAACCAGGAGCACGGGCTTGCATTTATTTTATTGGCTAATGCAGAGTCTGGCTAGGCGACATCGTGTTGTGTCGTAGCGAAAGTTAGTCGGGTTCTTGAATTATCTTGATCACCCCCTGGTGGCTGGCTGCAGTACAGGGCATTAAACCTGCCTCCTCCATGTTAACGCAGGTTGGAGGAAGTTGTTATCGCACTGATACCTGATTAAACGTCATGATCGACAGCTGAGACAGACTCACCATTGGTTGGACTTCCTGATCAGTCCTCCACACTTCTCTGTGGCATGCTAGCTGTCCAGTTTAAAAAAAAAAGTGTAACCAGATATGAGTTGCTTCTGTTTTTACCTGCATGGTGACACCCCTGGAGGCATGCAGGGTCAGCCGGGGTGTCTCTGTGGCAGCACAGGGTTCAAGGGTCGGGAGGCAGAGATATCGGGGGTTTTGCTTTCAGTTCAACCTTCGTGTAGGGGTCAGAATTACAGGTGCTCTGTGGTAAAGAGGCATTTTTTAATGTCAGTGAGGTTTTTAACGAGGCTCAACCAACGAACATGTAGCTGTTACAGAGCTTTAGTTTGATAGTTTAATCAACTGTCTTGAAATTCGACCTCTTAAATACGAAAATATTGAACGACTTTGCTTTTCCACCAAATTTATTCTTCATCTTGTGTTTCAAGTTTTCAATATATTTTTTGAGTCCAGCTGCTTAAATGTGACACCTTTATTCTTTGTCCGACTCTGACTGATGTTAAATGTTATAAAAAAATAGTCATGGACCATTATCTCCTTTTTTTCTGAGGAACAATTCATCAGTTAGTTGAAGTACCTGACATTTTTATACATTTTGAAATCCAATTCTTGGGTTTTACTGGGAATGCATCAGTAAAACTACACATGCTGCTACTGTTTCAAAGAGATTTTTGTCCAGGGCAGCAGCAGCATTGGAATTAAGTTAAAGACCAATAATCAATCACATAATGTCACCGGTCTTCATTGGATTCGATCTGATTTAACAACATTCCCTCTAAAACTTTCCAGCTCTTTGTTAAACACCACAACAACATCTCATTTCATTTGGTCTCCACTATGTCTGAAATGTTTGAGGCCAAACCACCGGTGATGCTCTCAGCTCAACAATGTGCATCAACTTCCAAATTTCTCAATTTCCTGAATCCCTCAAAACTAAGTTAGACATTTTCTGCAGAGCTTTGTGGGATTGTTTGGTGTGTTACAGTAATCGAGGTCGTTTTGAGGATAAATGGAGCTCACAACTTTTCCAGCAACGACAGTGTCTAAAGTTGTCGACTGTAAATATATATATAACACACACGCTCACACACACTGGTCGCGTCCTGTCAGGGCAGATTTTGAGAACACAGAGCAGCTGGAAGTGGTGATGTGGTCATGTGGCATGCATGGTGCGTGTGGGGTGTGCAGGGGGTGGTAAACACCCTCTTACCCCTCTTTGGTACCAGCTTGCCTGCCTGAGGCACGTCCCTTTGTCAGTTTCTTCTTCTTCTTCTTCTTCTTCTGCCGCCTCACTCGTGATTTAGTTCGTGGATTCACCCACAACCACCCAGAACGAACGCTGAGGTAATTTTCTTCTACAAATTCACACCTACAGTGATTCAGACCGAGAGCAAGTGATTTCTATGAACAGGTGTGTGTGTGTGTGTGTGTGTGTGTGTGTGTGTGTGAGAGAGGGAGAGGGAGAGAGCGTGAGTGATGTTTGTGGGACGGAGGATTGTGTGTTCCTCAGGTGTTGGGGCTGCACGAGTTACACCAGGGTTCCGAGGAGTTTCTTTAGAGTGTGTGTGAGGGCTTTGTGTGTGTGTCTGTGTGTGTGGTTTGCGTGTGTGTGTGGTTTTTGCACAGGTGCACGAGTTGGGTGGCCTGCACTGATGCAACCCCCCCCCCCCCAAAAAAAAACCCCTCGACTAAGAAGAGAGAAAAAGTAAATGTTTGTGAGACTGACAATAATATTTGTCTTCTAGTCATTCGTGATTACTTGTGTTTGTGTGTGTGTGACACGACTGTGGTGTGGGAATATAAAAGTTTCTCGAGCTTTAACGATCTGTTGATTATGGAGTTGAAACTCTGCATCTCCTCCGTCAACAGGTATGACACTGATGTTTTGAGAGTTGCGATTAAGATCACGTGTGGCCTTTGAGGTTGGTAACAGGATGTAGAACAGGGACATAATATTTTTATTCTCACATGTCAACATGTGTGGTTATTACATAACAACACAATTTAAATTCTGCAATTCGCTTCCCTCGACTATTTGTGCCAGTGCTTTGTGTTTGTGAAGTTTGTTGCTGCTGCATCTTTTAAATGTACATCTGTGTTATATCCTGTCATGTAAAGTGCAATACTTGTATATAAAGTGTAGTATATATACGCTGCTTTATACTTTAATAAATTATTTTAAAGATGAATTACAATCAACATCAGCAACTGCATATTACAAAACTGACCAGATATTAATTCTAATATATTTTTAGACAAATCTGCACCTCTCTATCTAGTGTGGAGATGTAGTAGTGGAGTGTGTGTCCCACTGGTTGTGTTAAGTGTGTGTCTTTATCAGTGTGTCCTCTGCTGTCCCTAAAGAGCCTTTGACGTTATTGTCTAAAGACTTTTCTCTTCTCCCTGTGTGTCTCTCTGCTAGACGTCCTGTATTGAAGCTCCTCTGTCCTGTGTGACCCCCTGACACAGAGAGGTGACCACACACACACACACACACACACACACACACACACACACACACACACACACACACACCACACACAAATACACAATGACAGCATTAATCTTTTTAAATGAAGCATTACAGACACAGCGTGTCCTTTGGTTCATAGTGTGTGTTGCTGTGTGTGCGCTCAGAGCAGCGTGTGTTGTTCGCGTGTTTGTTTCCGTGAAGCTCAGCAAATGTCAGCCACAGTAAAACACCATGGTGCAACAGGAGTGTGCAGCACCACCCACACAAACACAGAAGAGCAACGCACGTGTATGTGTCAGCCACGTCCGTTCCCTTCTCTTTCTCTCTTTCTGTCTTTCTGTTCCCTGCACTTTGATATCTATAACCGAGTCTCTGAAGAAAAGACAGAACTCAAAGTGCTCATGATACAAAGCAGATTTTTCTGCAGGTTGAAATGTTTCTATAAGTTTGAAATTGTCTTTTCACAAGAGGATCAAACATTTCATGTCCTCATAATGAACATCGCCAACGGATGCAGCAACTTCTTGAACTTCTTGAACTTGATATCGAATGTCAAACAAAATGCTTAATTTTACTGTCGCCTGATGTTTGGCCAGGAAGCTTCAGGTGCACCGTTGTAATGTTGCTATCTAAAGAACTTCTCGGGGCCTTGACCCAGGGGGTTAAAAAACTTCTGTGGGGCCGTTCCTAGCCATCTGACACAGTTGGGGGGTAATTGCAGGAAGGTTAATTATATCTATGATGGCTTAAAGCTTTAAAAGTTAAAATAAGAAGCAAACCTCACACAGCAAATGTTCCTCCATGTCAGCTACATGCAGTCAGACAGACAGACAGACAGACAGACCGAGAGACAGACAGGGTGTAGTTATCACCAAGGCCAGGCTGGAAATAACAATTTACTCACCATGGGAGTCCAGAGTTGTAACTGATGAGTAAGTGAGACTCTGGGAAATGGCGACGTGTCCTTATTTGGTTCACGGAAGGTTAATGTGATGCTACCGGACAGAAAGTGGAGGAGCTGAAGAAAGCAACTCTCATCAGTGTTCAGTTCAGTTCACTGATTTATTGTCCCGCCGGAGGACATCTGTCTTTCAGCAGTGGACAGTATTCACTTTCAATTATCAACTATTCTTTTACCAATATATCATCCGATTTATATTCTTTTTAAAAAAAAAAATGGCAGTGATTCCTCAGATGCAGAAGCTCCAGGTATCTCTCAGCAACATGAGACGTCCTCTGTGCACAGTTGTCTAGTGTGAGTCTGTTGTCGTGTCTTCCTCAGGGACACATCGTCGAAGTTACACTCACACTCGCACTTGACTGCAGCAGCTTCGAGAGAGTGTGTCAGGGAGTGAGAACGAGGAAAGAAACAGCTGTGTGTGTGTGTGTGTGTGTGTGTCTGTGTGTGTGTGTGAGTGTGTGTGTGTGAGAGAGAGTGTGAGAGAGAGAGTGTGAGAGAGAGTGACTGAAAAGAGTCCTTTTGTCTGGCTGAAGCATAAAGTCTCCTGGGAAGCTTTCAAATCCTCTCTGGAATGTGTGTGTGTGTCTGTATGTGTGTGTTGGTGTGTGTTGAAGTGTGTGTGCGTGTTGGTGTGTGTTGAAGTGTGTGTGTGTGTGTTGGGGGTTGGCCTGTCACCACATTTGTACGAGGAAAGCAAATATTTGTGTGCGTGTTTTTCAGTTCTCGTGGTGTAGTATAACTGTTTCCATGGCGACTGATATCCTCTGGTCTTTTACCGTGTCACCTGACGTCGGTGGGGTCGACAGCTAACTTTCTTTTTTTCTTTCTTTCTTGTTCTTTTCTTCACCTTCACCCCCCTCCCCCCCACACCTCCACCTCTCTCTCCTTCCTCTGTCGTCCTCTGAATGCCAGTCTGCAGATCAGATTACATCAGCTGCTCTCATCAATGTGTTTATTTACCAAGCGCTCCGCTCATCGTCTGTCGGCCCTGACTCTGACTCTCTCACAGATCCTGTCCCATGATGGTTGAGATGGGTGTGTCGGTATGCGCACAGTAAACCTGTGTGCAAAAATAAACACGCATTGTAGTTTCCATTTAGGTCGAAAGGATTTCTCTGAATTTTAAGCCATTGTCGTATTTAATTAATAAAGGAGGGATTTCATGGTCTCACAGTGTGTGGGAGCAGGATGGACCTTTCATGACGATGCTGTAAACACATATTTTTTACAGTTCATAATATCCACACACTAATTTCGGCTGCAACAAACCAAACGAGTCATCAGACTGGTGATTGCAGGATTACACTGTTTATTGCATCAGTTGCAAACAGTCTTCCACCTCCGTCAAACATTGAAACTGTCTCGAGGTGTTTAGATTTCCTTCACTCTGGCACTGAGGGTCTGCACGTTGTGTTTCGTTGTTGCAGGATGGTGATGGAGGAGGGGGGTCAGAGAGACAGAGAGAGGGGAGGTCCAGCGACAGCAGCAGCGGAGGGACGGCAGATCTTAGCCGAGCTCGGTGAGTGACCACTGAATCCTCATTATTTATTCAGCCAATCATGTCTGCTGTTTACATACGTGTTTACATTTATCCCCATCATCACCCACCTTATAATAAAGTTTTCTCTGTTTTTGTGTTCCGTGTTTTGTTTCCACGTTATGACAGAACTTGAACTTGAAGATTTACCGATGCTTTGTAAACGGCCCAGCAGATTTTTCAAAATGTCATCTTCCTCTCTTCGTCACAGGGGAGCAGAACCTTGACGGAATTTGTCTTTCTACATATCGAACAGCCTGCAAGCTCCGATTCATACAGAAGAGATGCAACCGTGAGTCAAAGCTGCTGAACATCACATCACAAAATCGTCCGTGTGACCAGTAAAGCTTCTGATGATACATAAACTCAACTCTGACCCGTCTAAGGAAACATTTTGAAGATTTGAAAACTAAAATGTTCTTTTAAACATCGGTATGTTTGCTGGTTTCACTGACTTCCCTCCCTCCCTCTCATTCCAGTGCATCTGATCGACATATACAACGTAATCGAGGCGGTGCGGGACGCTGGTCTGAACGCCGTCGAGCTGAATGCCGGCATCTCCGTGACCAGACTGGAGAACCTGGTGTCGTCCCTGTTCAACCAGCTCAGCAAGCGCCTGCCCACCACGCACACCATCAACCCGCAAGAGAGCACCGTCCTGTTTGTGGAGTTCATCCTGGCTGCCGTCGACAGGTAACGACAGTGCAAGAGTAATCACGGTATTCTGCGTGTAAATGTCCCATGCTGCATCTGTTTCAAACAAACAAAAAAAACCCAGAGAGATCCTACTTGTCTCGGAAAACTCTCCTGCAAAGCTCATCATTGGAACTGACCGACCTCTTACCCTCAATTATCTTTAAACCAATTGTGGACCGAACCCGCCTGACACGTTAATATAAGAAGCACGAGCTGAGGAGTAAAGCTAATCTAATAAGCTGCTGCTGGACGGTGAAGGCAACGTCTTCAGATGTGCACAACAAGGAATCAGATAAATTGCAGGCAGCAGCAGCACTCTTGGTGTTTTAAGTAATTTATTTTCACTCCCTTAGACACACTCACACTTCTCCAAACTCTCAGACACCTTCATCAATTATCGAAATCTCCAGAATTACTACTGGTGCTCAACACAGGCTACATCAACTCCCTGTTAACTTTATTTATACATTTTACAACACGGATAAATAGAAAACATTTAGCTTAATTTGGAGAACCCCTCCTCCCTGTACACCTCACACTTATGTAAAACATTAGGTTGGTGTATCTCAATCAGATGTGTGTTTGTGTGTTTTTCCAGTGAGCCAGAAAGCCGACTGACGGTGCTGTCTGTGAAGGTGATGCTGGCGATGCTCTGTGGAGGGAAACTGGTCGATAAGCTCCGCTGTGAGTACCAGACGATACCGTCACTGACATGGAGTCGGTTACGGATCGACTCTTAAATTCCACAGACTTTACTTTTCAACTGTTCCGAGAAAACTGACACAAACAATAGGACACATTTACAAAAGTGACAAAACACCCAAGTACTATAAATAACACGGTGTGCACTACTGCAGTCGTACCCACATTGTTTCTGCGTTTACGTCTTCACAACTTTATTCGTAAAGATCCTAAAATCCATCAGCATGTAATGAACATGTTGATGATGTATACATGTTACATATGTGCCCCCTTGTGGAAAAGGTACGTCAGTGCTGCGGTGAGGTGAGGCTGCGGCTCAAGAGAACTAAAGTAGGTTAATGTCACGGCTTTCTAACAGTGTGTGTGTGTGTGTGTGTGTGTAGATGTGTTTTCTCAGATATCTGACTCCGGTGGTGTGTTGGTACTTTCCAAACTTGATGGGTTTCTGAGGGAAGCTCTGAAGTTGCCCACCGCTGTACATGAAGCACCGTCCTTTGGCTACACACACACGTTAGCACGCTCATGCTTCCCACAGCAGGTTTGCTCTCACACCTCGTCTCTCTTCTATCACACTACTTCGTATATTGGTTCTGTTTTGTTTCAGGGTTTCAATGATTATTTACTTATTCTTTGTGTTTTGTTGGTATTGTCTCATTGTGTAGAAGAGGGTGATGCTCAACATGTTCCTGGACATTGTTACCAACCCTCCTCAGTGTCTCGTCTGGCTGCCTCTCATGCACCGTCTGGCCAACGTGGAGCACGGTACACACACACATATATACAAAACATTCAAACATTCATATTAACGGTGTCGCTGCATATATATTAAATATCTATATTAAAGGTATATTTACTCTGAGACCTGATGCATCTTCTCGTTCTCCCTCAGTCTATCATCCTGTGTCGTGCTCCTACTGTCGTGGCAACGGCATGACGGGCTTCCGCTATCGCTGCCTCCGTTGCCGTGGCTACCAGCTCTGTCAGAACTGCTTCTGGCGCGGCAACGTCAGCGGCTCACACAGCAGCCAGCATCAGATGAAGGAGCACTCGTCCTGGGTGAGTCACTGTGCGATTACTCATTCATCACACCAGGGGGCACCGTCTCTGTGTGTGCGTGCGTGCGTGCGTGTTTTAAAGTCAACACTTTTTAAATAACTGGTAACTCAAGCTGCCATTCAAATGTAGTGCAGTAAAAGGTACAATATTTTCCACTGAACTGTCAAAGTATAAAGTGATATAAAAGGAAAATACTCAAGTAAAGTACAGTTACCTCAGTTTTATACTTGAGTAAATGTTCTTGGTTCTGCCGATGGGATGTATTATGATGTATGAAATATGTAACATCGCTATAACACTTACTGAAAAGCTGCTCGAGCCTGAAGGAGAGAAGGTTTCCAGAATAGAAAAGTTGTTTCAATAGATACAAACATAGTCGTTGAATTATTCATCCCTCAGACTCCGGCATCATTTGTCTTATTAATGTTTCACGAATAAATCTCCTCAACACTGCTGCTGCTCCTGCCTGTCAAAATTAATCTCTCCTAATAATCCTCTGCAGACTTTGCATCTCCAACAGGGTTCAGTTTCAGGATTAAGTTAACTCGACCTTCGGTACTGTACAGCTCTTATTTCAAGTCGCACACCAAGTGGACACTGTTGCATCTGCCTCTGAAACTAAAGAAGAACTTTTAATCATTGATTGACCTCGAACTGTTTAAGTAAAAGTTTCACAGTGTTGCTTTGAACTGACGCGATAAGTCTTGAAGAATTTTTGTCCACGCAGGGCAGAAATTGCTGCAGGGTTTCAGTTGTATCCAACACACAACACTTATCAGACATGTCTTTAACAATGGTCTTTGGAGAAACAGTGCAAACAAATGAAAGAAATCTAAAAGAATAAAATACTGAGGAAGTGAAAGAGGGACTCCTCACCAGGATGTGTGAGTTTGATTTGTTTCTAACAGCTGAGATAAACCACACACTGATAACACTTGAATACAAGTTCAGACTTTCATCCTGAAACATAAACTGTTTCATCCACCGAGTTAAGTTGCTGCTGTAAAAGTCACACGGCCTATGAACGTTGACCTGACGTGTGTGTGTGTCTGTGTGTGTGTTTGTAGAAGTCTCCAGCCACTAAGCTTGGTCGAGCCCTGAGCAGGACTCTGGGCTGCGTATCGTCCAGAGATCCCCCGCACCCAATTTATCCAGAGGAACCTGAGAGGACGCTGAACCTCTCCAACATCGTGTAAGACGTCGCAGCACTAACACACTCATACACACTGTACGTACAACACATCCTCCATAAGCAGTAATAATAAGAGTTGAGCCTGCGTTACATGTGAATGACAACGATCTCACTAACTCTACGTCACATTATTTAAGTATTGTTACATGCAACTGACAAAAAATACGATGAAACTGCAGTAAATCAGCACTCGTCCCTTATTTCTGTCACATTTCGAGTTGCATCACTGTCTTAAAAAGTATTTTGTATAAATAATAATATACGATAATACATTATATTTGACTCCGCCTCTCTACACCTTCCAACATATCCTGAATAAATATGAAACCCTTCCATGATAAGACGATCTTAACACAATCAGACAACCGGCACGTGGACGTGACACAGGAACAGTTGAAGGTCGTTGTAGTCGCTGTAATGTCAATGAGAGAAACTCAACAGGTTCGTGACGGTGAAACATTAACCGTCGTGCAGACTCTTGTTTCCCGTCTCCAGAGTTTCATGTTTCCGCTCAAAGTTTTTAAGAACATGAATAAAATTGAAGTCCCGCCCCTCCAGCCGGCCCGCTGCAGCGGCTCCGCCCCCTTTCACTGGATTCACACTGTTTGATTTTCCAACAAGCGCTGACAGACTGGGTCATTACAGACCTGCAAGCTCTGACTAGACTTAGATCCAGGGCAGAACGCAGAGACTGCACTTAGCGCTGCTGTGAGTATGCTGACAACAGAGCTCTGTCAAACTTTACAGAAGGTTTATCTGATTTTCTGTCGTTTCTATGTGTGTTCACTGTCTTTCTCTCTCTCTCTCTCTCCCTCTGGCGATCTTTGGCCTGTGTGTGTTTGCTCAGACTAGCACAATTCACTGTTGCGTGAACGCACACAAAAGCACATGCGGAGTGTGTGAGAATGTGAGCGTAAGAATGTGCCTTTCTTTTATCTGGAGGCCTTTTGTGTTTCAAGTCGGTTGAAAGTTGTTATTATCGCTTTATATTTGTGCGGGTTGATGACATGTAGGTGACACGTTGTGTGTTTGTGTTCGCGCAGCCCCTCTCGACCTGTTGGAAACACCAGCGAGGCCATGTTGCAGTCGTCATCATCACCGGCCTCCACCAAACGGTACGGACTCCCTTAAAGATTAGATTAGATTATTCTAACCTGTTGGAAATGTGCAGTCTTCTCTTCAAGGCCAGGATGTGTTAGTGTCATCATAAAAAGGGTTTTTAATAACTTGCTTTATTCCTTTATAACAGTTTCTTCTGCAATAACTTGACATCAACTGCCAATTAAGTGTTTCTGTTTCCATTAAATGAGAATAAAAGTCTCATACAGCAGCTAGAACACGTTATCTGCACTGGCCTTCAAATTCAAAAGGAAAGTGAAACATGACCCGATACTAGAATTACATGATAATGTCAAAAATGTGAATTTTGCGTTTCGCCTGGCTGTGAAATAAAGCTGTGGTGATTCCTCCACAGTCTATCATGCTTTTTTTTTCTGTCGTCCAGTTTGGCAGCGGCTCAGCGCATGAACGAGGAACACGCTCTGATCGCTGCGTACGTGAATCGTCTCCAGAGCAGCCCACGGTGAGAGACGAGCAGAGGGGTGTTTACATAAGGGAATCAGGGAGTGACGAGAGAGAGAGGGAGGCAGAGAGAGAAAACTCTAAGCTGTATCGTTGTGGGTTCTTCTCTCTCTTCCTGCGTAACATCCAAAATACCACTTCAGCATCGTTCCTGTGTCGAGGTTTCACTTAATTATTTGACAGAAGTTTGTCGATGCTGCTTCTAGTCGTCAGATGTCACTTCACTAATCCCTGTTCAATGAAAAGTTCAGTTCCCTTCATCTAATCTCATTTATCGTCTTATCAGTGAGTTATAAACTGGACAGAACCTTTCAAACACATTTTGGGTGAGAACAAGCTTTATTTATATATTTTTTTTTTACTGCATTTTCATTCTTTAAATGAATTGAATTGCAGTTTGCCGTGTTCTTAATGTGAGGCAGGTCCTTTCGGAGCGCTGACATTTTCACCTGCTACAGGCTGATTACATGTTTTTTGATCAGAAGCCAGAATATGCAGGAAACAGTTGCCAGGTAACAGCAGAGACCTCCATCGCCGACAGTGGCTCACAGGGGACATTTGACAACTCAAGACAAATCGAAAGATTCGAAGATAATGGAAAAGAGGATGGATCATCAGCCGCCGTGCTGGTGGAACATATCTGAAGATTGTTAGTGTTGTGTCGCTGACGTTCCTGCACTCTGTGTGTGTCTGCAGTGTGGAAAGTCCCAGCAGACAGGATGAGGAGCACAAACTGATCGCCCGCTACACCTCCCGCCTGGCAGAGACTGACAGTTCAGGAGTGAGTCAATAACACCTCATTCGTTTGTTAGCAGATCTATAATCAGGTTCTCGTTTGTCACACGTGCGCAAAACCCATGACACACAAAGTACTGATGTCTTGTGGTCGTTAAATAATCAAATAATCAACCCACAGTCAGTTTTCTTATCAGTAAGTTATTCGTGTGTTTTCAGGTGATACCAAACCGGAGCATCAACTTTGACGTGAACAAACAGAAGAGGGAGCTCATCGCTCAGCTGGAGTGTAAAAACAGGTAGAAGTGGACGTAAACGTCGAGTCTGTCTTACTCTGTGTGTTCCGCAGCTTTTCAGATTTAGTTCGTCTGAACTTCCTGACCTCCCACACAGTCCCAGCCTGAGCTGAACACTATGTCAATTATTTTAATTTCCTAGAGAGATTTTGGCAGAGATAAAACGTCTCCGCACAGAGCATGACGCGGCGTGCCAGCTCAGCCCGGAGAGAGGCAGCACCAACCCAACTCTGCTGGCCGAGCTTCGCCTGCTCAGGTAAACACAGACTCAACACAGAGGATGAGGAGTTACACTGAACCCTGCTGAACAGAAACGTACACCGAGTATTTGATTTTGTTGTTTTCTTGTTGTAACTTGAACCGTGTACATCCCAGCGACAGAAATGATGCCCAGACATCATGTTCAAAAGGTCGAAAGATTTCCAGCCCCTGTGCCGCGTTCACTGCGTCGAGAGCCGCACCGTCAGGTTCGAACGGGAAGTCGGCTGTGTTGCTTTGCGGCACAGAGGGAGCGCTGTATGGCAGATGGCGGTGGCAGATGGTGGACCTTTTTGAAAAGCTAATGTAAAAATCCCCACCGACATGTTTGTGCTGAAAACAAAGGTCAAAGGAGGGAGAGGAGGTTTAATATGTTACAGGACGTTTATCCACGATGGTCTGTTCACTGTGACACATGATATATATGAACAATTATTAGTATGTTTTTGTTTTTATGCCACGCTAGCATCTTTCAAATGATCTTTTATATTCGAATGAGGTCACTGTGTCGTGGAGTATCTTTGAATACCACATGGGGGCGCCAGACTTGCAAAATCTTACATTTCTGCTCCAAGTGGCTTCATTTTGAGCAGATCACAATATCCTGTATGTTGTTTCTGCTAAATTATTTGATTGTAATATTTGATATATAAGTAGAAACACGATTTTAACCACACTACTCGGCTTGAAACGCATATTATCATGAAAATGTAGATATTTTAACATTTTCGCTGTTTTCCTAGAGAATCATTTTTGCATGTCGAGGTTTCGGGGACTGATATTTAAATTGAAGGGCTATATCTCAGAGCCCTTGTCCTTGTCGGTTATTTGTCTGTGTTTAAAAATTCTGTATCCTCCTTGTTTTAGTCTAACTGCAGCCTCTAGCTCCTGAGAGTCTTGGTGCTCGTGTTATTTTATTTCCTGTTCCCTCCTGACACAAGCTGTTATGTGTGTGTTTGTGCTGAAGACAGAGGAAAGACGAGCTGGAGCAGAGGATGTCGTCTCTACAAGAGAGCAGGAGGGAGCTGATGGTGCAGCTGGAGGGACTGATGAAGCTGCTCAAGGTGACTCACACACCCACACACACACACACACACACACACACACACACACACACACACCGACTATCGCCTTCAGCATGGTGCCCTGTCTCACACTAGAGGGCCTCGTCTGTTTCTCTGTTGCTGCAGTAACAAGCTTCACTTCCTCTCTGCTACTTCCTCCTTTTTATAATTTTACCTCTGTTTCTGTCTCTGACTGTGTCTGACCTCTTCTTTTCCATCCGTTTCCTCCCTGTTTGTTTACAACTGCCTCCTGTAGGATGAGGAACAGCGTCAGGCAGTAAGTTTTATTTTTCCCCCGTTATGTCGAGATCATTGTGGTCAGGCCTTTAGCTTTCTATCTCAAAATAAGAAAACATTTCAAGCAATGGGGGCAAGTTCATCTCCTAATTGCAACCTTGATATTTTGAATTATTTAAAGCCTCTTATTGAAATCAGCTAAATCTTTTCTGGAGATCTCAGTTGTCAGTTATGAAAAAAGATAAGTATTACCGAGGCCTCCAGGTCATAACAACCCTCTTAAATCCGTTTCTTAGGCGCAGGCGGCTGGCTCTTCTCACTCATCTCCGTCCCGTCCGAGTCCATCAACCGCGCCGCGTCCAGGTGCCGCGTCTCCGCAGGCTTACATGTACCCTCCTCAAGACTCCCTCGCAGGGGTGGGTGGCGACGTACAAGAGGCCTTTGCTCAAGGTGAGAGCAATTTGGAGAAATAATTATGTGTATACATTCCTTCTGAGACAAGTTTTACCAGGTGGAAAAACTGCGTTTGTAGTCTTACATGTCCTTCGTTGTAAATGGTTTAACAAACACAAGGTTGGTGTTCGAGATGTTGTCGTTCTGACTCTGCAGCAAAGAAGAAGTTATTTCTGGTAGAGTGGTGATGACAGTTGTTGTTTTTCTGCGTGTCTCTGCTTCAGGCCCAAGAAGGAACCTGAGAAACGACCTTCTGGTGGCAGCTGACTCCATCACCAACACTGTGTCCTCACTGGTCAAAGAGCTGCACTCAGGTACATTCAAACAACACAAACACACACACTCCCTTAGTGTCCTGCAGATGTTCTTCAGTCATTTTTGTAGCCTCTGAATCGTTGTAAACTTTATGAATGATGATTCACATGCTGACTTTTTAATCCGACTAGATGATGGTCGGGAGGAAGAGGAGAGGTTGCTGAACGGGAAGGACAGAGGTACATTAATCTCTTCGAGGATCTTCTCATTACCCTTTCTGTTTAAAGTAATATCCTGTCTTTTCTAACTCTACTTGCCACCTGAAGCAGACACGCCAATGACACATATAAAGCTTGACCGTTGCACCGAAGCGTCCACCATTAAGTCCCCAGAACTGGGGAGTTTTTAAAAATCCCCCAAAACAATTTGTTCCACGTGGAAAACTGTTTTTCATGGAAAACGCTAATCAAACAAGAAAGCACAGAGATGTGATCTCATGACAGTGAAGAGTTTGGCCACATTTCTCCAGTTAATAAGCCTGTCCACACATCTGAGGCTGGATCTCTAACCGCTCAAACCAGGCAACAGCCCGGGGCCCCGAGGGCCCACATGTACGCCATCACACTTGAGTCTGCATAATTTGATTAATTGCAAATTTGTTTGAAACTTGTGCCACTGACGTAAAATAATCAACTCTGCCCTCGTCGTAAAGTTGGGGCTCTGAGTCAAAATGTAAATTAACATTTTAGATTGAACCGTTATTATTTGCTTTAGTGTTTTGCTTTATTAAACCTTCGCAATTGCAAGTAATTAAGCCACAGAAATCCTCAGGCAAGGTCGTATTAATCCGTGATAAGAGATTGTTAATTATTTTTCTTTACCAATACATCTGCTAATTATGTTCTTTCATAATCAATTTAAATACTCAGGGTGTAAGATTTTGAAATATCTTTATTCTCTGTGGCCCAAAAAAAGTTTTCTTTTCTCAAGACAATCACATAAAACTACAGAGCCGGAGTAAGTTTTCCCCCTCGAGGGCTCAGAGGAAGTTAATCTGGCCGTCCACACATCAGCTGAGTTGATCTTTCCTCTCGGCTCTCGAGGGCACGCTTGAACTTCTCTCTTCTCTCTCTGCGGTGCTTTTTGATCATATGTCCAGCAGCGAGAACAAATGGGGTAAACTGTTAAAAGCCAGCGGTGGGAGAAGTATTCAGATCTAAGTAAGAAATAGTAAACCCACAACGTGAAAACACTCCCAGAGGCCTGTAGTGGAAAGTACCTTGAGTGAAAGTACAGGAATGTCTTGAAGTATTCAAAGTTATTTCAGGGGCATAAACTTAAACTGTTCATACGTGAACTCTGGGAAATGTGCAGACAACTGAGTCTGGATGTTTTCCAGAGTTTGACCTTTACACATAAAGAACACAGCAGGGCTCATTGTGACGCACACTGACAGCAACTGACTCTGACATCATGTTCTCACATACAGGCCCTCTGCCGAATTTCAGGAGAATATCTGGAGTACAGTTTATTTATTTAAATACACATATATATATATAGAGAGAGAGAGAGAGAGAGATCTCAGTGATAGGTGGAATATAATTCTTCTTGACTATACGACTCGTTCTCTTTCTTTTCATGCTTTAGTTTTTTTTCCGCGCGTAAAACTCGAACGCCACGCTGCTTTTAACGCTCTACCTCACCCTCCCCCTCACCCTCCCGTTCCTCTGTCTCACACTGTCCGCTCAGCGCCACTTGTTCTCCAGGTGCTCTCGTCGTTTCCGTTGCAAGCTTCATTAACATGCCGTCTCATTACCCGCTGCTTTATGGAGCCCCTCCTCTTTACGAGAGGACCGCCTGCGGAGACAAGGTGGTCAAACTACTTCCTGGTCTGTTGCCTCAGAGTAAATACTCATTAGAATACTAACCTGCAGGACTAACCCATCGACCCCCCCCCCCCCCCTCAGCCAGCCAGACAGACAGGAGGCCAGAGTTCAGCCTGCATGACCAACACAGTTAAGTCTTAACTTTTTCAGAAGACACCCCGGTAGATCAGAGTTAGTAAAGTTTTATTTGAAGTTCCTGTGTCTGATTCTTATTATAGCTTCTGTCAGTGTCCTGTAACAGTTGTTTCGGTTGTTGCTAACAAAACTTTCTTTCTCCAGCAGGTTAAAATCATTGGAGGAAAACTAAAGCAGTGAGTCATTTCTTTTTAAGTCTGTTTCCTGTCTTTGTGCTGAACCGAAATACGCAGCTGCTTCATATTTTCCCACACTGACACAATAGAAAGCTAACGAGCGTATTCCTAAAATGTTAAACTGGTACTTCAATTCCAGAGGACAGGATAATGAACCCTCTGACTGAACTGTCGCTCTCTCTCCTCAGGTGTGATGTTTCATCGTGGCCAAACAAGACTGGCCCTGCAGGGATTCAGGCGGATCTCCTTAGAACCATCGTTAGCCAGTGGGGATGAGCGCTCCACTGCCAATCAACCAATCACGATGCTGGACACCAAATGACCCCACAGCGGGGTCCCTACTGATGTATAGCTGTGATTCTGTGTGTGTGTCTTGTCACTGTGGTTTTACGTTAGTTTTTGATTTGATCGTGCGTAGCTAAACGAGGAGACTGATACCTACTGATTTGTACTGTAGCATGTGTGTGCGCTCTGCGTTTTATTTTTTTTTTCGAGTTGCGAGACGGTCGAGTAAGTGAGAGAGACGCCGCGAAGAGATGGATGAGCTGCGTTCAGGACATTTGTGAAGGATTTTTATTTTGTAAAGAGGAGAAAAGTTTCAGGATCAGGATCAGGAGGTAACTGTACGGAGCCATGTGAGAGGAAAAACATAGGAAGGTCGAAAAAGACAGGAAGTGAGTTGTAACGGTTTAAGTTTCAGCACTGTGTGCTTAGTATTTATTGCTTTGATTTGATGTTTGACATTTATTCATTCGGTTGAGTGCTTCTGTGTACGCCAGTGTGGTCAGGCCCTGCTGTTTCCTGCTGCATCGACACCGGGCCGCCCCCCCGCCTGGCCGAGGCGATGCAGAGTTGAAGCGGTGGTCCAGGTGTCTGAAACCTGGACGAGATTAGTGCCGTGGTGCTGAAAGCAGCTCAGGTCTTCCATGCCTCTCTGTGGAACCCCACTACTGCAGCGGGACCACGGTTAAAGAGGTCATATCTGATTACTGTGTGTGTGAGAGAGCGTGTGTGTGTGTGTGTGAGCGTCTGTGTGTGTGTCTGTTCAACAGGGAAGGTGCAGCAGTAGAGCAGCAAAGTGGGTAAACTCTTATTTTACAAGTTTTAGTGTTTACTTGTGAAATATTGGATAACCAGCCGCACAGGGCCGAACGATCCGACACACGAGTGTGGAGCTCTTCAAGAAGAAATATATGCAAAAGAAAAAAAGCAAGACGTCTGATCCCCTAAATTATTATTTGTCATAAA
Organism: Paralichthys olivaceus; assembly: GCF_024713975.1. Taxonomy (NCBI): domain Eukaryota; kingdom Metazoa; phylum Chordata; class Actinopteri; order Pleuronectiformes; family Paralichthyidae; genus Paralichthys; species Paralichthys olivaceus. The sequence goes on from NC_091111.1 coordinate 17,439,083, forward strand.
ACATAAAGAAAGTGAAAAATGTAATTATCCTGCCAACAAATAAAAAAAACAATTAGCACATGAAGGAGCTAATCATTTTGAAATGTGGAATATTTACTCATTATTTATTATATTTTGATGGATCAAGAAATCAATCAAAAATATACAATTAAATTCAACAATAGTAGAAATAGTCCAAACTTTAGTTATATACATAAACTAAATAAAACCCAACCGTGACCTTTTCTCTCCAAACACCCACTTTCTCAGATGAACTCCTCACACTCTGCTCCTCTCTGCTGCCCCTCCTGTAAAACGCCTCTGATTGTGGACGTTTTTATGCAAATCCAACACGACCCAAAGCGACTCGCTGAGCTCGAGTCACGTCAGGTGGATTTTATTTTCATGTACCAGCTGTGAGACGTTCTTGGGTTTGACCTCACAGGAAGCTGTTCTTCGCTGTAATGTACATTTCTGAATCATTTTCTTTTCCCCGGCCTCCACTTTGTTTCACGGACTCCTTGTGGCTGTCCCATTTAGAGTCCCCCCCCCCACGATGATTGACTGACAGTGATTTAATGAACGAGTGAGCTCATGTTTCAACGTGTGTGCGTGAAAGCGAGAGAAATCAAGACTGACAGGACGGACACGTCCGGACATGAAACTCGTTCAGCTCTGAACCTGCCGGAGCTGAGGCGGTGTGAGTGAATCATGTGGATCATCTGCAATAAATGATATTTAACGTCAAACTCTTGAGCATCTGCTGTTTCTGTGACTGGTGGACCTTCATTCACTTCTTTCCACTGACTTCGTCCTGGGGCTCAAACCATTACACTAACACAACAAAATGTATTGAGATAATTCAGTTACTTTTCTGAGAGTTAAATTTGATTTTCCATTTTTATTCCATCCTTGTTTGTCCATGTTTCTCCTCGAGCTGCAGTTTGGCAGAATTTGAAATATCTAATAAGTTGGAAACCACACTCTCTACTCTATTCCTGGAAAGTGACCCAGTTGAGAAATTCCTCGACTTCCCTCAGCTGAAGTATTGCACTTTCTAAATCCCAGGATATTACAGCGACTCCAACACAACTGGAAACAAAACTGCAAAAACAAACTGGAGGGGGAAGAAATGTGAGACTGACTAAACCAGTGGTGAGATGAAGCAGAATGTGTTTACTTAAAAGTCCCTAATAATCCTCAGTTTCCATTAAATCAAAAACCTCTTCAACACAGTTTGTTATTTCTACGTTAGCCATTTGCTCTCTCTGTTATTTCCACACTGTACAGTATTTCTTACTGCCATTGTCGTCCTGGAGTCAAACTACTTACAAGTTGAATTTGTTTCATTTTATTTTGGATAAACATCGTAATTCATTATAAATAGCTTTACTTAACTTTTAATTTTGCTTTAATAGCATCTATATGCTGCCTTTTGTTTTAATGCATTACTTTCATTTAAGTACAAGAATGCCGGACTTGAATATTTTCACACTGGTTTTTCTAGTTTTTCAGTAAAGCAGCAGAATGTTTCTTGCACCACGAACAAAGTTTCAGGATTATAGTGGAAGAATCTCATCTTCAAAACATTCCACCTATTTCAGGCCTCTAACCTACTACCCTAAAAAATTCAACCATTTTAGGAATGTAATTAATCCAAGGGCAGTACAATAACAGGCAGCACTCTGAAAAAAAAAAAATCACATATTTTCATCCAAACGTGATCTCAGTAATCCGGAGAGAAGCTTTTTTTTTTTTCCATTTTCCGGTGAGCCAGTGTTTTTCAGTCCTAACCCAGTTTCTATAAATACCACCCCCCCCTCCTCTCCCCTCCCCCCAACATGGACATACACTTAAAAACACCAGTTTTTCCTCCTTAATGTTCAGACTTTTAAACTTTCTCCTGATTTAGTGTCCTCGTTAGTGTGGATGAGCAGTTCTCACTTTTCCCATGAGCTTCCTACAGAGGTCACGACTCAGTGCATGTGAGGGTGTGTATACAAGGGGGGGGGGGGGGGGGGGGGGTGTAAACTATAGACTGAATAAAGCACATTGAGGTTTTCTGTGTGTTGGTGACCTCACTGACTGCTATAAATAACCCCCACCTCTTATACGCTCCCTCCACACACACACACACACACAGTGTAGTTATGACCCTGTGTAGTAAAGATCTTTTTCTTCTCGGAGGTCGAACTGAGTTTAACCTTCGAGAAACAAGCGATGAACTCTGAATCAACATCGCGCTTTGATTTGCTGAGATATATCGAATGTATTGTGATGCACAACAAACATTGCAGACTCATTTCTTCTCGGTGGACTAATTTATCAATTGATGCCTAATTGCTATTATTGCTTTAATCCACAATCATCGCTAATTTAGTGGATCTGACACATTCAGGATGTTGTGACGTTATATTAAAAATAGTTTGAAAGAAAAACTGCAACAACCTTGAATTATCTGTTAATAAAACGTGCTCAACCCTGAGGGAAGAAAGATTATACTTAAATCATTCCCAATATTATTCGATACTGCTTAAATAGATGTTGCTGGACAGATTAAGCTCCACATGGACTTCTGCATTTTTTTAAACACAAGCTCATGTTACTTCTTATCAATTCTGAGATGTTAATCAGCGGCTGCTTTGAAATTTGCTATTTTTCCCCTACATCCTCCCCTCTGTCGACTGCATTTACCGCTTTTCTTTTCCTATGTTTCATAGAAAACCACGTCCACAGCAGCCGGAGCACACGTCTCGACTTGTTCCTGCAGCCCTCTGCTTCACCTGTTGGAAAACCTGAGCGGAGAGATTAGAGGAAGCGAACCCACCAAGCAAGAAAACTGTCAGCGGAGACACAGTACTTAGGTAAAACATGACAAAAATGACATCTGAGACACATTTGGTCCAGAACCACATCCCTCTAACACAGCGGACACACCTGAGGACTCACACGAGATTACGAAGAAGACAAATGATCAGAGAAAGAGAAAGAATTTTAAATCATGTTCATTCATTGGACTTTTCTCAGATCTTCACTCGTGAAACTGGAGCGTCAGAGCTTTTTAAAGGTGCTTTTTAAGTTTAGATGTCACCTCGACCCCTGAAACCACAGATATGACTACGTTTCCTCCAGGCCGTGAAATGCTGACATCAAACACACCGGGAACAGGAAAGTCATGTAAAGACCAGTTACTAGTCATCGGCCATATTTCTTCTCCTTGTGGTTGATTTTTGTAGTGGCCTAGTTTTTCGATTGGAACTTTGGTTATTTTTCAGTGACCACAAATTGCAGTGTGAACGTAGCACGAGAGGATGTTTTGTGTCTCTATGGTCATGTGTCTCTCCCTACTTGTTTTCTTTGTCACCATTTTGTGTTGATACTGGTTTTTCAGTATCTGTCTCGTTGTTTGTTAGTTCTCTTCTTCTTCTTCTTCTTCTTTGTTAAGTCCATTGGCAGGCGGCAGCCAACATCAAGGTGCAGTACCACCATCTACTGTATCTCTTATTATCCTATTTGATAAATGCGATAAAATTAGTTGAGCGCTTCCTCTTCCTCCTCTACCCTACTGGGCGCCAAGGTGCCGTTGGCTGCCAAAAGATGGAAAGGTGAAGAAGAAGGCCCCTTTGACCTCTGCCGTCCGGGTACATCCATGGCTGTGTCTCAAGTCAGCGGCCGCATCCTGCCGAGGAAACGGTCCACACAACCGACGTCAGCCGCATCCTCCAATGGCCGCGAAAATGAGATGACCTTTTGACGTGTTCCGTTATCGCCTCGATTTTTGACGCTAACATCTCTTTGAAAAACAGTTTGTCACGGATGCGCAATGAATCATGGGATGCGTTGGGCCCGGAAGGATCCACCCGGTGGACCAGCCGTTGCTCGGGGGCTGGAAGGACACGTTTAAAGGAGCCAGTCGCGCTGCCGTGCCACAATCGGACGGAAGGACGCGGCCCACGAAGGACGCAGCCCGCGAAGGACACAGCCCGCGAAGGACGCAGCCCGCGAAGGACGCGGCCCACGAAGGACGCAGCCTGCAAAGGATGCATCCCCTGAATTAGGACACAGCTCATGTCTCCTACCTGAGTCCAACCTCTAACACCTGTTTGTGTGCGTGTGCGCGCGAGTGACGTTTTGGTTGTAGACTTTAGGACCCGGCGGAAACTTTCTGTGTGGTGCGGCAGAGCCTCTGCGGTTAGAGAGAGAGAGAGAGAGAGAGAGGGAGTGTGAGACAGAGAGAGAGAGAGAGAGAGGGGGGAGAGAGAGAGAGAGAGACAGGCGGGGGAGCGCGAGCCAGCAGCGGAGAGAGAAGACCTGGTAGAGCGCGAGGAGAGAGAGAGAGAGAGTGAGAGAGAGAGAGGTCGAGATTGAACGGGAGGAGAGAGAGAGAGAACCACCGTCAGGCTCCGGGAGGCAGAGCGACGGACGACACGGTAAATATAAACATCACATTTGGGCTCGTGCACGCTCCCGTTACCGCCGTTAAGTTCGCTCCTAAAGTCATCGCTCGCGCGCTCCGTGGGTTCCGTCTCGGCAGATGATGTGCGCGTGAGGACGGAGCGGTGAACTTGGGGACTTGTGTTTTACCGGAGGCAGAATAAAACCCACCGGGCCGCACGCACGGTTTGTAGCGGGTGTGTGTTGCACGGTATCCGGTGGACGAGGTACGGTTAACCCCCCCCCACCCCTCACCCCCCCTCACCGGCAGGTAACGTTAAACCGGAGCGCGCAGTCACCTCCGACCACCAGATGCAGACACATCAGCGCGCGGAACCGAGCGAGCGGGAGCGCGCGCCTGCCGGGGTTAACGGGTGCATTCGGTCTGAAACGCGCCCCCGTGTGTCAGTGTGTTTATTACCGGACACACTGCAGCTTATCGTCGGTACACACCGACACGTGTCTCGCACCGGCGTCCCACCCCCCCACCCCCCCCACAAACACACCCACACCCACAGACACAACGGGATTATACACCGTTTCCTCAGAGGCCGTCCGGTAAAGGCCGCGTGAGGTCGCTCCCCGTATTATCGTTATTCTGAGCTCCGTTAAGGCAGCACGAGGGAGGACGGTACTTCCGGTTTGCTGTTTGAAAATAAAAGCCTCAGCGAGCAACGTCAGGCCGAACAGATGATTTCACACTAATAACAACATGAGATCAGTCGATCCATCACATTTTACTCACACAGCCCACATGCACTCATCACTCTCTGTCTGATGGAGTTTAACGAGGTGCAACGTCCTCGGTTTTTAAACCCTCAACAAGAGTAAAACTACCAAAAAAAAACTCGAGCAGATTGTGAGATACAGACTGACCGTCTCATCACAAGCTGTACGAGTGTTCGCAGACTAAAAATAACTTCCTCTAACGAGTGATGGGGAGAAATGATTGAAACGGCCAATTGCGAACATCTCATTGTTAACTCGAACAATAGACGGGAGGTGCTCTGAAGTCTGTGGCCGTTATCCGGACATCTTTCTGAAGATGTTAATGATCTGTGGGAAACGACCTGTGTCGGCTGACATGACGTGCAGGTTTCCTGCACAATGTGATGTCACTGGTGTCTATAACCTGCTGTTTGCCTCATGTATGTTTAACATGACTAACTGATGCAGCTCATGTTGCTTTGAGCGACAGTGACCGCTGCTTAACACGTTTTGTGTTGTTTTTAGTTAGAAAGTTAGTGTTGACGTGTTGTTGTTGGTTAAAATGTAATTGTTAATGTTCTGACGTTTTTAGTATCTTGCAACATAAAGTTTTCAGAAACCATAGTTGAATTAGTAAACTACTATTCCACTGGATAGTGAAAGCATTGTAGGTTGTTGAGGGTTGTTGGGTTTATGACCTCAGGTGACCTCAGTCTAAAATGTCTAAAATCTTCAAATGACCCAATATCTTTATGAATATTGATATTTTAAAAAGTGCTAAAAAGGAAGATAACTCAGTTTTACCTGCCTTTGAAAATTATTTTCTTTATGCTCAAGTACAAAACCGGTTTATCTGCCATTTATCTGCCTTTTGGTTTGGTTCAAAGTAAGTCAGAGTGAGGCAACAATATTTGTCCCTGTCACCAACGACGATGACACGCTACTGATACCCCGAGGCCATCCACGTGCCAAAAGTGATTTAAATAGATAAAGAGCTACTTAAATGAATTTTTTTTTAAAACAGCAAATACATTATTTAGTGTATGCTTTTATTGTGAAGACAAATCCCCTACTTCCTTGTCTTGTCTCTGTCTGACTCTCTACCTTCACACACCTTTCAAGCTTTTTCTCTGCGCAACCATTTCTCCTCCCACCAGTTCAGGCTTCTGGGCCTTTAACTATGTTCTAATTTAAACCACTGCTGGCATGACGACTGGAACAGTTTAAATTGGTGTATGTAGACTTGCTATAGGTGTGTGTGTGTGCGTGCATGTGTGTGTGACCTACATATGCAGGACTTGGAGGAGTTGGTTGGTAGGTTGGCCTGGTGCCTGCAGCTCCTGCAAGGAGCCCTCAGGGGTGGAGGGGTGGATACTGTACACCCATTTCTACAAAGTTTCCACCCCGGTCTTTCCGCTGGTAACGCTGGCCGGCAGCCTGTTGTCTTTACAGTAGGTGATGTAAGGCCACAGCGTGAGGAGTGACATACTGTACAATACCTCCCGAGCAAAGCCAGACACATTGGCTGCAGTCGTAATGTGCTCAAGTCCAAATCACTGCCGAGATCCAGGTTACAAACGTTTGTCCTCAGATTGAGATCAGCAACTGACACCGGTCAACAAATCACCGACACGCAAACAATACAAAGATTTATGTGAGGATGCTCATGCAGGAGGAAGTGAGTGGAATAAGTGAAATGGAGACACGTGTTGTGTAGTGTGTCTGCTTAAGTGCAGCTGAGCTATCGCCATGGAAAATAAGGGAAGTCAGTTTTATTTAAAGAGCCCCAAATCACCACGGTAGAAAAAAAGAAAACCTCATAAAAATGGGGGGGAAATGGATGAAACCTCAGGAAAGTCCATTCATCGTATGTAGGACATCACAAAAAAAGACAGATAGATAGATTTCACAGTTTAACCACAGATTTGAATCTGTGCATGAGGTGTAATTTGATTACAGATGTTTTTAGCTGGTCGTGGAAAGTGCTGGTGGATCCAGATAGTGGAGGTGGATCATGATTGTGGTGGTGGATCATTGTGGTGAATCATGATCATTGTGGTGAATCACGATCGTGGTGGTGGATCACGACGTTGGACTGTGATCGTGGCGGCAGCTGATCATGGACCTCGGTTATAAAAAGACTGCTTTATATACAATACGCCTACTCCCATATTCTACTATTACTGACAATACCTCCTCCATTTCAGTTGTCATTGCTGCTGCCTTCATCTCTACCAGACAAAGACTAATTACAAAATATAATAATATTCAATAGTAATATATTTTAGCCATGATTTTTACCTTCGCAGCCATTTTGTCTCATGCAATGGACACAGACGAGCCCCAATCAATCACTGTGTGACAGCCATGTTGAAAGTTACCGTGATTCCAGCGGATTCCTTTGAGGACACCTGCGAGTGTGTGTGTGTGTGTGTGTGGGGGGGGACTTCCTGTTTTAACTGGTTACTATACGGAGATGAATATCTTTCTGCTTCTGTACGTGCAGCAACTATTCATCCATCAACTCTAGATCAGAGACACACGTGTTTTACAGGATAGACTCTGGGGCTGTGTGTGTGTGTGTGTGTGTGTGTGTAAAAGAGTAAGAAAAAGGTTGATAGGAAGAAAGACAGATAAGGAGAATGGAACCACATATTCAAAAATGATTTCCTTCTCAAACTTCCTCCTACTGTATATTCACTCACGTCACGCTCTGTGTTCTGTCTTTCATCTCCAGGGAGAGGGGGAGGACTGAGCGAGCGACCAACAGATTGAATGAAGCCGCACCTGGTGCTTCTGAGGGCATTTCTCATGTTTTGATTTGTTCCATTTTGTTTTCTTCACTTCCTGCACTAGGCTACACCGAGCCGCTCGTTGCCATGCCGTCCAACAGTCCGGCTGCCACGGAGACACCACAGACACCAGCGAACGACACGGTGGTTGATGTGGTGAGAATAGTATTATTACTTCTGTACTGATGTTTGCAATACATAATAATAATAATAATAATTTGAATTCTTGCATAAAATACTCTGTATATATATCAGTAAAAAAGTAGATTTAAATAAAATGTATGTACTGAAGTTACGTACCAGTGCTTCAAAATGTGCAGTGCAGCACTTTTAAACTTGGGTTCCACCTACGACTCTCTCCACTTCTACTACTACTACCACTGTTGTTGTTGTTGTTATTGCTGCTTCTATTATCATACGCGGTGAAATTATACCACTGATATTTTTGCAGCCTCAGATATTGTTACAGCTTTCATTACCACCACCACTACTACTTTGGCTGCTGAGAATGAAGTCCAGAGCTGTTTTTAGCCAATGCTCACAGAAAATCTGGCGTCAGAGAAAGTCAGAGCGTGTGTGTGTGTGTGTGTGTGTGTAATAACTAAACCTACAGTTATTTATTTACATTACCTACAGGCCTTTCTGCATTCCACACACTCACTCCGCCACATACAGATGAGACGAGTGCAGGAGTTTGGAGTCTCAAACAGTTTTTTTATTTTTTAGAAGCACGTGCACACCACACACACACACACACACACACACACACACACACACACAAGCTACCACACAGTCAGACATACACGCAGTGAAAAATGGCCCTTTTCATTTGCGCCCCCAGAGCCCAGGGCAGCCGTTGTAAATCTGCGAGAGGTTTGGAGTTCATTCTATAGTGCAGCTATATAAAGAACCGTCTTACTCACTTACTTCCACGTTCACACGGTGGCAGCGAGCCAACAAGGACAAAGTTTCCCGTATAGAGTTTGCTGTGTCTTTTTTAACTCTCTGAGACTCAACTCTGTCTTTTGCTCTCTGTGTGTCTCAAAGAGTCAAAAGTAAAAGACCAGAGAGAGAGAAATCTGAGTGAGTCACAGTGTTTGGGAGGTTTACTGTGGTGGTGGTGGTGGTGGTGGGGGGGGGACTGAGGTGTGGGAGGTTTGATTTATTCCAGTTATAAACTTTTGCACATGACAGAAGCTACTGGTTAAAATGATGAAGATAAACAATCATTTCTGTCGGCTCACACTACTACTACTGCTCTTTAGAGATTCAGCCCCATTCAATCAGCGAAATGAAATCAATATTTGATTCTCTGTTTCTTTAGCTGAAGCGGGTTTGACTGTTGGCGCAGGTATTTACAGAAATGAGTCTTTGCTGCATGCAAGGGAATTCATTTACTTTCTAAAACTTTTCATTTGTTCTCAGGACATAAATATTATAGGTTCCCTTGCTTCCGTCTTGCTACTCGTTGAAGGATCAAAGTCATTGACGGCTCATCGTGTTGCTGCTGTTGTGTTCTCTTGCTGTTCGGGTCTGTTTTATTTCTATAAACAGATTCTGCATGTGAATGTGCAGAATCTGTTGGCAAGCAGACAAGATTTCGGGGTTCTTCTGGTGTCTGTTTCTAGTTTGACAAAGATTTGAGAAGGCTTTGGTTGCCCGCAGGTAAACAGTCCGTGTGGAGAGCTAAAGAGGCAGAACACAATGACTGAAATGCATCAAATGTTGGCTTTTTTATCTGTCTGCATTGATATGCAGGTAGCTGTTAAATAGCCAAAATGTTGTTTGGACCTAAAACACCAACCATAAGTATCAGTGTTTGTGTTTTCTGTGGGAAAACCTTCCGTTTGTGTTGATTTGTCGGACTGTAACAATGTCCTGGGAACGGAGTCTTGGCCTAAATATCGGCTGTTGACTCCAGAAGCCTCAAAATATTGGCCGTTGCCCCCAGAGGGTGATTCAGACAATAGCTTGGCATGATCACATGTTGGATCAGGTCTAATTATCCTCATGTCTGGATGTGTCTTTGAGAATTAACATGGGCATGTTGGGGGTTGGGCAGGTTTTTCATTTGTCCGAGTCCACAATTTTGGACCTGTGAAAACCTCTACTTCAAATTCGGCTCTACTTTCTCACCTCCGCATACCTCGTCACTCACGGCATAGAAATAGACATAATAGACTGTCTGAAAGAGGGTTTTGTGTGTTTATATCATATATATATATATATATATATATTTATATTTGTGTTTTTATATTTGATAGTTTTGTGTGTTTTCCTATTTCTACCACTACTTTGCAACGATTGCAAGGTGATAGAGTCTTTTAGAAAGTGTGGGATCATTTAAGCTAATTGATCTCAGCAGATCTTTTCCCTATGAGACAGATGTTTTGGGAGGTCAGTGTCTGGTCGCAGAATAACTTTACTTTGAACAAGGAGCACTGGAGTAACAGTGGATGAAGGTTTTATTCGTTCAAAGGCCATAAGACGAGCCGTGCCTTCGCTTTAAAGAAGTGAGAAATGTGCTGGAGGATCTTTAAAAGCAGAACTCAGTATTCTGAGCACATGCACTGTGTTATTTATTCCATCTCTTAAAACCCATAAAGGTGGAGACGTCGCCATATTGTTCACTTAAGTGACCCAACATAGTTTAAAAACGGAGTTATATAAATAAGCAGGGTGCTCAGGACGGGTATAAATTGTAAATCTCACTCTGTTTTACAAATTACAAAATATAGAATTGACATCCTCTGAATCACAGATGTTTTTAATGAAGGCAGAATGTAGATAAAAGAGTTTGTTATATTGACATCTTTATCAAACAGTCATCAGGTGGGTGATAGATTCAGAGTGGAATTGAGAAAGAGAGCAGAAGAGGGGGGAGAGAGATGAAACGAGCAGGAGATAGATAAAGGGAGAAAGAGAGAGACGTAGAGGGGAGGACGTGGGGAAGAAAGAAAGAGGACAAGCTGTCTGCAGCTGATGGGATCCTCCTCTGTCCGCCCGGTTTCAGTCTGGTAACTTAGCAACTGGAGCAGCCGAAAATAACCTGCCGGGAGATAGAAATAGACCAAAGATACTCGGACAGATTGGCGAGTGTGTTTGTTGTGTGTGTGTGTGTGTGTGTGTGTGTGTGTGTGTGTGTGTGTGTGTGTGTGTGTGTGTGTGTGTGTGTGTGTGTGTGAGAGACGTATACTTGAAAGGATTTGGTTGAGTGTTTTCTTTTTTTATTATTATTTTTTTTTAGCTGTGCTGCTTTGTGTTTTTGTTTGCACATGTTGCACACGCGGCTCATGTTGCGTTGTTAAAAACGTGTGCTCGTCTGTGAGTGTGAGTCGTGACACAGGCATATGGGCAGCACACCAGGCCGACAGGGCCATTACCCCCCGCTCTGGCTGGTTGCTATGCTGATCGTCAGGGAAGTGACATCAGGAGCTTTAGTCAGCACAGAGGCCCTGTCGGAGACAGTTGCTAAGCAGTTTCTGCACCTTAGCGACCACTCAGCAACATTAATGGAAACACTCGCCTAACAGGAGGCAGCACACAGAATGAGACCTCACTGATTATAGCTGGAGACAGTTTATGACAGTATTCACTATTATTATCATTATTATAATTAGAAGTAGTAGAAGTAGTAGTTGTAGTAGTTGTAGTAAATCAAAACCGAGTGTCTGCAGCGAGCGTCTGCAGCTGTATCTATCATCAACATGGTGTCATCAGATTATTCAGTTGTTCTGTTGTCTGATAGTTTTTGTTTCACACGGTATTTGTTGCCTCTCATTTGTTTTAATCTTGTATCACTTGCCGCTGTTCAAACTTTGAACGAGTTGCACAAACCTCTGATTAAAACCATTATTTATTCCGACCGGTGCATTTAAAGCTGCTTGCTTCACTTCAGCAATACAAGGGTTGAATGTTTCATCCTTGTACCAGTGATTTAATTTCTGCCCGAGGCAGCGATGCACATAAAGAGCACTCAAACAATAAAAAAAAAAATGAAAAAGCCCTGTAATGAAAATCTCTGCGGCCAGAAATTCCTGCCTCCCGGCTAAAATTCTATGCTACTCTCAAAGCATCAGGAATGATGTGTGTCATGGTGAAGCCACATGAAATTTGAACTGTTTAAGTAAAGCAGGTGTTGTTTATTTTTCCTCTCGAGCCCAATAAAAGCTCTGCACAAACCCCCGAGACTCAGAAAGTCAAAGTTTGTCCGAAGCAGATGTAGAAATACAAAGTGTGTATGGACACGTGTGGGAGACGGCAGGTTCACAGCTCTGTTTAAAAAAAGATATTCACACCTCGTTCACTCAGGCTTCTCCTACATTCAAGCCACTATCTTTTCACACCCGTTAATTATTTGTTATGTATTTAAATCAAGGAAACACCTTCCGTCATCAGGAAAAGAGGCAGAGTTATTAAGGTCCAAGTCCTAAACCTTGTATTTGAATCCTAAAAAACTAAAATGTGCATTTTTTTCTCCATCTTTACTCCCATTATTGAGTTTTTACAGTAAAAATAACAGATGATTAAGTTTAACTTTCAAATAGAATCCTGCTTTTAACCAGATGTGACCAATCTCCATCAAATACAGTTTCAATCTATTGTCATAATGAAATTCAGTATCACCATTATTCAGGATTACACTGTATTATGACAGGATGAAGTCCACTTTGCGTATCCGTACTTCCAGAAAACACTTATAACTCAAACTTGTGAGATGTTTTATTTGTCAGTTGTTATTATTTGTAATTTGCTTTTTAACATCCATAATGTAATAACCTGCTATAACGTCTTTTGTCTGTTGGTCCTGATGCTGAACTCCCTCACACACTATCCAGGTGCTGAGGTATTTTTATTCCACACATCACTATTCTACAACTCTGCTGCTCCGTGCCACTTTTTCTCTGCTGTGAGCTGAGGAAGCTGTTTAAAATCGCTGAGATGAATTAATTCAGGTCCCAAGTTTCACAAAAAGCAGCAGCAGCATTATGTTCTCAAGGATTCTGACAAGTTTCTAAAACACTTCCGATGAATTATTAAATGTCTTAAAGAGATGTGTTGGGTATCCGTGCTCAGATGAGTCCAGTGCAGGACTGGTACGACGCGCATGTTGTCTACCAGCGCTTCTTAGTTAGATCGTTCGCAGGAAAACTACTGGAGGGATTACTACTACAAAACTTGGTGGAAGGATGTGGTATCAACCTTTTGGTTTGGATCCAGATCCGGGGACAGATCAACGATTAGTTTATCTGCTTCTTTAACATCGTGTGATTGGGGCGTTTTTCAACAGTTTTCATTTCATTGCTGGCTCTTAATGAAAACTATCAGGGGTCTTAACACTGATATTTATGAGTGTGCACAATTTGGTGCAGATCCAAACAAAAATCTGGATCTAGTTAATTTTTAATGTGGTTTCATGAGAGGAATGTTTGGCCTCGTCGGTATCGGAAGTCATTGCCATCGTACTAGTTTGAAAACTTGGCCGGATTTTGAGAAATTCGAGTC